>NC_053452.1:112450372-112563908 GCF_015227805.2 Hirundo rustica
CCAAGATCAGGTAGATCCATCCCACTCACATTAAGTGTGTACTGTTTTATGGTGTTAGATATCATAAAGCTTTTTTTTACATTTGGAGCTTTTAACAAAGCCAGTTCAAGTCTAATACTTATTACAGCGTCAGACCCTGACTGTTTAAGCATTCTTGAAATTTTCAGACAATGAGAATTGGACTTAATATTCCTGAGTTGGTCTGGATACTGGACCCTTAACTACTACAGCTCCTTAGGTCGTATGCCGTTATATTGCTTTTCTACTCAGCTCCTTGTCCACCTTGGATTATCATAGGCCCCACTGCTATAAGAAGAAAAAAACCCAAGAAAAATAAAATAAAAAAAAACTCTCAAGTATCTAAAACCAGAAATAACAGCCCTTTCTTCCTTCTCTGCTTATGGAGAAATGTGAACACTCACCACCTTTTCCCTTCCCTCCCAACGACAAAATTTTAGGACCTACTACGAAAAGGTCAAAAGAAGGTCTCAGCTTTTGTAACAAATACTATTTATTAAAAATTGCTGACTGCTGCATTAGTGCCAACAACTGCATATAATTTCAGTTCAAGCTTCATAAAATTTTAAGGCTCAGATACCAAGCTAAAAACTCCAAGCAGTTATAAAGAGGTGTGTTTAAACAGTAGTCTACATTATTTGCTTAAAGCAAAGAAATAGATTTGAGTAAAATCTGACAACCATTTCCCCCTGAACATAACAGCAAGATTAAAGACATTTGAAAGATTTCTCCACTTATTTATTTTGTACTGTTCCTTAGCCAGCTTTGGTTCTGCTGACTTTTATACCAGCTACAGCAAAATGAGAACAGCATGTACAGACAAAGGGTAAGATGATATATGATGTTAAGGCAAGTGTGAGAGCCTCATCCTATCCCAAATCTCTGATGTAAAAGCCTTCCCACATGACTCGTAAAGTGGTGTTCAGTTTTCAGTACTGCACCAGAGAACCAAGGAACAGAAACCAAAACAAGAAGCAGACAAAAGAGCCAAAAGAGAAACAGACATAACCAGAGGTTTATAAAACATGATCTAGAAAAGGGAGACTGACTGGAAAACCAGGGTTTGTTTGGTTTGTTTTTCCTCTGCCTAACAGAAATAGAGAAAAAGAAGAAAGACAACACCTGCTTTAAATATCAGAAAGTTCATTGTGAAAAATTCATCTGTTCTTACAGCTACTGAGAAAGGAAGAGGGACTTAAATCTGGAAATGAAATTTTAGATGTTAGCTGTAAGGTTTAACTAAGGACAATGAAGGACAGAGAAGGACTCCTTATGAGAACAAACATCCACTGGGAAAGATTTAAGAAAAACTGACCCTGTGGAAGGAAGAGCTCAAGTGCCTTAAAAACTGCATTTTCAGAATTCTCATCTCACCAGGTCTACTGAGGACACCACTCATCAGTTCCAAGGGCTTTTTCACTGCACTGACTGGTTTGTTTCCCTTCTCTTTAATGTGGAGCTTCTGGTAATCCCTGAACAGCATTAAGCTCTCTTGTCTTTTAATTGATCTTCCTAATCATGCTGGATGGATTAAACAAACATGGAAGAAAAACTGCTGCGTGTTCGGAGCAGAGCCACAGTCAAAGTAAACCAACCTGTTCCGTGACCTTGGAGAATCAACATCATCACAAAGCTGCCTCGCTTGTGCAGAGAAATCCTCTGCCAGCTTCAGCTACGCCGGCTGAGCAGGGTACTCTTGGAACATACACAGGACTATTCTAAACGTTACTGTAACTTTCTTCTTCACCTCAGACCCACACGTGGCCCTCCCAAATTCAGTTCTGCTGGCAGGATTGACTTAATTGGAATGGCAGGTCTGTGAGCTTGGCTCATGCTGGCTCAGCTGCAGTGTCTGGGGTGAGAGCCCTAAGCTGGACAGCAGCTTGTGCTCCAGGCCAGGCATTTCCAACCATTTCCAGGACAAGAACTCCCACACTACTGAATCCTCTGGCCATGCTGGGGTCATCTGCCTTTACAATCTTATGGAGCATTCAACAATAGCATGTTAAGGAAAAAAAAAAAAAGTCCAAAAAAAAAAAAAGTCATTAATTTCTCTACTTGAAAAATGCTTTTTCAGTTCCAAGTTCCTGGACAGAATTCTCTATTTTTGGCTTGAAACACTGTTGTACCTGTCTAGAGTTTGATCAGGCAAAACTCTCTAGAGAGCCCTGCTTGAGTTACCCCCAGCTTAGTTAAAGGTAAGTCAGCTCTGCTGGAAACTGAGGCTAGGAGTTAGTATCAAACCAAAACTGCATGTCCAGTGTAGAACAACATGGCCTCAATCTATTAAACAACATTAGCTCAGCTCATCAACTGAAACCTCTCCATGGGCTTGACACAATTTCACATTTCTGCTGTGACACTAGAGATCACAGAATCAGAGAATGGGTTGGGTTGGAAGAGACCTGAAAGATCATTCCAACCCTCCAGGGCATGGACATGAACACCTTCCACTAGAACAGATTGTTCCAAGCTCAAGTCCAAGCCCAGCCTGGCCTTGAACACATCACCTCCAGTAAGGTGCTTTACTTAATGTACGAGGGAGGATGAGGATCATGAAGTAAAGGTGCTGATCAGGGTCAGAGCAGCCAAACAGGGACTGAGCTTGTAGCTGTTAAGACATGAAAAAGCAGAAATTAATTCTAATTGACTGGGATCACACCAAGGTTTTTATGGAAAGATTCACTTAAAAAAATCCTCAATTTAAGGCATTGCTGGTAAGCAACTACAACTTCCTAACTGAAATTAGACCAGATGTTCAGAGCTTGCATAGCAATATGCAAAAAGCTGCCTTTTCCCAGTTTAATAGGGAAAACCCAGAAAAACTACTATATTGTACTTTATCATCTAGATCCTGTACCATTATGACTAACTGATATCAGCAGAACACTACTGTCTCTACTCACAGCCAAATCTAATGACCCAAGACCATGCTCTCCTGAAGTATGTTCCAGAAATTATAATGACTTGTCTTCAAACACCACGAGTCAGTGTGACTGTTGAGTAAAGACAATACAGGGTATACGAAAAGCAAGTGTTTCTACAGGGGTTCACAGCATCCAACTACCTAGAACAATCTGAAAAGTTACTGTGTAAGTCAGCAGTCATTGCTGATCTGCAGCCATGACAATAAAGTACACTTTGGAGATTTTTATTTCGGAACTGCTTCTAACACCAGCAGTTTTATGAGTGATACCAATCTCTGCTCCCTACAAAGAAAGAAGGTTGTACTGAGGCGGGTGTCATGCTCTTCTCCCAGGTAACATATGACAGGATGAGAGGAAATGGCTTCAAATTGCATCAGGGGTGGTTTATACTGGATATTAGGAAAAAATGTTGTTATGGAAAGGGTTGCCAAGCATTGAAACAGGCTGCACAGGGGAGTGGTGTAGTCACCATCCCCATAACTGTTCAAAAAATGTGTGGATATGGCACTTGAGGACATGGTTTAGAGGTGAACCACATGGTGGTACAAGGCTGACTTGATTATCTCAAGAGGTCTTTTCCAAATTTAATGATTCAAGGTTCCTATCTCAGTCACAGCAGAAACATGTCTAGAAGAAAGAAGTTTATGATGAAAAACGAGTAATTTACTTTTACTAAACTTTTTTGGAAACTCTCTACCACTCATTGGAAAAGAAAAAGCTTGCATTAAGATCACAGACAGCAACACCCACCAGAGGCCAAGATCTTTGATTAACCACAAGCAAACATGGGTTATTGCTGAGTCTGATGAGGTCACAGGGCAGCCAGCACAGTGTAATTACCTCCAAACACTATCCCTGCACACCCAGAGTGCCTGCACTGGCCTCTTCCAGAGGCTTATGAAGTTGTGAAAGCTCAGGCCATAAAGGAGCTGGCAAAGAGCCGGGCTCCCTCCCAATACAGCAGAAGCCCCATGGTGATCCTATAGCAGTCAGTTCTGGACAGTGAGGGTGTGCAAAGGCCTTTGCAGTGAGAGCTTTGTCAATGCTGAACTTTATTTCCAAGCATGCTAAGTTACCAGATTCTGAACAATCTGACAGTGAAGAGCCCTGATACCTCTCTGCTGGGATCCTCTGGTGCCAACTCCATTCCCAACAGACCTTATCAGAAGAAGTGTACTCCACAAATGCAAGACATTAGCACAAAATAAAACGTGACCATAAAAGCAATGCTACTCAGGATTTTCACCATATTTTAGCTTCCTGAGTAATTTCTCTGTTCCTGGTCCTATAAAATCTCTTATTTTCTCCAGGTGCTTTCTAAGTACCAGCACACCTGAAAATGCAAAAGAAACTGCAACCTTTAGCACATAAACTAGAGAGAAATTAAAAGACAATCTCCAATAAACAGATACACCCTGCAGCAGTTATCATGTAACCTATAAAACGCCAGCTAAGCCAGTTGTTTTTAATCTGAATTAATTCAGAGGACTTGGGCTGCAATTAAAAGCAAACATGAGCACTTCAGTAAATCATCACCTTGATGTATCTTGGATACTGCAAAGAATAGATAATTTACTAAATTTTACATATACGGTGTACCTTGAACTTTTCCCCTGTAGGCTTCCAATAGCATTTGTAATTTAGTAATCAATTGAAATGATAATGTTAACTACCACAATTTTAATAAAAGTATTTGTATTCTGCAAGCCAACTTTATTAACTGTCTTCAAAGGAAAAGTAAAGATAACAGGAAGTTTCTATATTGTGAACTACAAAGAGAAGCAACTACGTTGTTAAACAGACGCCTTTACTATCTCATTTCATCTTATAATGTTCCCAGTTTAACATATGTTAGTAGGAATGCTTTGTAAATGTATTTTTTGGAAGAAAAGGGAGCAAATGGTATTTCAGAGAACTGAAGTAGTCACTCAACACAACTGCAAGCATCAGAAAACTTCAATTTCTGAAATCACTTGCTCTGCAGTGTAGCCTAGCCTTGGAAAAATATTCTCCATTTTTAGAAGCTCCTGGAAAGATCAAAAAATTCCACAAATCTAAGGTGTCCAGAGACACATACTGAGGTCACAGGGATTCACTTGAATAGACCTGAAACTCCCCATCTGTAATGCAAAAAAGTTCACATACTAATCCTCTAACACTCTTAACCCACATTAAGTAACACAGTCCAGGATTCCAAAACCCTCAAAACGAAACAATGAAAAATACTACTAATACACAGCAGTACACTCCAACATCAGAACTACTGATGAGCTGTGCATTACTGATGATGCCTGGACAGGATACCCAGCCAAACAGAAGCTCTCCACAACAGCTCCACTTTGCCTCCTCGAGTTCATCAATAACAGCACAGATCTGTTTGTGATATCAGCATCCATTTGAGAAAGATAAATGTCATGTCAACATGGCTGCCACAACTAAACCACTCAGGCAGTGAGAACGGGACAATTAGAGGAAGATGAGTGCATGTCCACACCATCAGTCCAGCCAGGAACCTCAGAGAGACAAAGACAGACACAGAAACAGCTTGGGTTTTTTGCACAGAATTTGCACGGTGTCAGCAGTCCCACATGGAAGTGCTAGACAGTGACTTCCCTTTGGGCAGCTGTGCCAAATATCACCACACTCTCAGGTTGTTTTCCCTAACAGTCTTAGTGCACTATAAAGGGGAAGAAGCAGCCCCCAAAACTGACCAACATCACTTGCTGTTGCTGGCAAACTCTGTTTCACAGTTTCTATTCTTCTCTCAAAGAAAGCTAAGAGTACAAGCAAGTGTCTTGGGGTACTGAAAGCTGAGCTAATGTCCCTGCTTTTCATTAAGCCTGTCTGATACGTACCATTAAAATATCTATTTCAACTGATATTGCGTTCAGACAATTTTCCTTGGAAAAACATTACAATGAAGGTAGGTTTTGTTATTGCTGAGAATGGGCTAGGAAAAAAAAAATCTGTGCTTTTTTACTGCATATTCGTTTGTTCATTAAACTGCTATGCTTTTTATTTATTGTTTAAAAAATGATTCAGCAGGTGACCTATGCTTAAAAAACCTGTATATGTATATCTTCCTTTTAGGAAGGGTCTTCTAGGGTCAGACCACAGAGCTGCACTAAAATGCATTTTGCACACACTTGGGAGAGATCTTCAGGTCAAATTTAACTTTGCACAGAGTGCACCTGCACTCAACAACAGTGAGCCGTGAGAGGCAGCACAGTGCTCACTGCACCTGCAGGTCCCAGTGCCTGCCTGGACTGGGGCTGGGATTTTGGAACACAGGAACATGGGAGAGCAGGATTGGTGTGGAACTGCACCAAGCCATCAGTGTCATCCAGCAGCACTCTGAGCTCCCAGGGGATGTAGCAACATTAACCAGAGTCTCATGATGCAATGACTGGTAACAGACACAGAATGGGTCAGGCTGGAAGGGAAAACAGTGGCTCATCTGGTCCCACCTCCCTGCTCAAGCAGGGTCACCCCAGAGCACAGAGTACAGGATTGTGTCCAGACAGTTCTGGATTATCCCCAGTGAGAGAGACTCTATCCCCTCTCTGGGCAATCTGCTTGGTCACTGCACAGGGAAGTTCTGCCTCATGTCCAGGTGGTACTTGCTGAGATCAGTCCCTGCCCGTTCCTCTGGTGCCTTTGCTGAGCCCCATGGAGCAGAGCCTGGGCCCCATGGAGCCCTCCCTGCACACAGGGACACACAGCGCCGAGGGCCTCTCTCAGCTGGAGCTCCACTCAGGGCTGAACAGCCCCGGCTCCCTCAGCCTTTCCTGGGCAGGGAGATGCTCCAGTCCCTTCATCATCTTTGCCATGCAGCACTGGACACACTCCAGGAGCTCCATGTCTCTCTTGTCCTAAGGACAAGAACTGGACACAATACTCTGGATGGGACACAGCTAATAGGATTCTGGCAAGTGTCTTTCACAGAGTCCCATGCAACCCTGGCAGCAAATAAAACTTTTTTTTTTTTTTTTTTTTTGGCAAGACCTCTGATTTGTATTTTGCTTCCTGGGTGACTGTCTTGTGACTGCAGAGCAAAGACCATTTAGAACAAACATACACGAGTTTGATAAATGATAAACTTGACCTTACTTTGCTTCAGTATCCTTAATAAGCATTCCACCACCAACTACTCATTCAAATATTGGGAAGAGAAGGACAGAAATCAACAGCACAAGAAAGCCCACACAGAAGTAACCAGTTCAGACTGCAGAAACAGTGCACAGGATAAAGGCACAGGGCCACACACTAAACAATTAAGAGAAAACAAAATATTCAAGAGCTACTCATTAAGCAAGTACCATCTACCCTGTGCAGTAAATGAGTCTGTGGAAAAACTAGGCTGCAATCATGAAATTAAAGACTGTCTCAAAAAGCATGTGCATAGGCAAATTAAGGCTGTTCGTGCATTCCCTAACTTGGACTGTTTGACTTTGCAACTTTAATAATGCCTTTCTAATGTCGTTTTGGAGCTAAGATATTTAAATTTCAAAAGCATTTGTACACAAATTAGGTGCAGCCCTCCGACTGCTGGCGCTCTGCCCGCTCAGCCCCGCTGCCATGCCGGGCCAGGCTGTGGCTGAGCTCCCAGACGGGTTTGGGAAAGCAGAGCAAAGCAGAGCCTGTCAGGCAGCGCTGGGCAGGGCAATGGTGCTCTCTGCTGGGTGAGTTGCAGCACGACAGGGGTCCTGGAATTCAGACTAAACCCCTACTACCCGGTTACGCGCAGGTGAACTGCTCCTGGCCCGGAGCGGGGCTGACAACTGCGGGATCTGTACATGGACAATGCTCCTGACTGACAGATTTACGTTGTATTTCATGTGTATGAATCGAGTGAAAATTCAGCCTTTCTGGCCTCTCGTTATTTCTGGGAGAGCAGCTGTCTGGGGAGGTTTACTTCAAGCAACAGTAGCTATGTTGATGTTAAATACAGAAAAACATTTTTTGCAAAGTTTCCTTTTACCATGGGAAAAAAATAATCTGATGCCTGAATAATTTAGAGAGACTTTTAGGCTAGAAAAGTATTTTAGAAAACATTTAATGACTTACTGCAAGACAGAGCAAACATGTTCTGTGCGAAGAAACTGTTTCAGACCAGCTTACCTGTTACCATGAATGTTGTCTATTTTTGGGAGGTTTTTTTTGGTACGGCATGTTTGGGTGAAAATCTAGAGAGTGGACTGAGCAAGGGAAATCAGTGTCAAAGGGTCTGATAAAGAAAGTGAAATGGGATCACAAACATCCATTGTTCTCTTTTTTGGAGGGAATCTGTGGAACTGGAAGAAGATGCCAGCCTGGCAAGAATTCAGGACTATCTCATCTTCATGTATGTAAGAAACCAAATGTTATGCTAGAAAAAGAACTTGAGAGGAACTTTGGGACAGAGATGGTTTTTTAAGCATCTTTCTCTGAGGTTTCTCCTCATACTGGCCACAATCAAGTGCAAACTGAGAAAGATCTGATCCACTCACAGCAGAGAGTAAGAAAACATTAACAAACCCACATGTAATTAAGAGACAGCAGAACCTGACCTTCTCTCTAGTGTGGGCCTGGTATTTCTGGGACTGAGAAATTTTCCCTTGGGAAAAAGTTAACAGCTGCTAGCAGGCTAAAATCTCTCAGACCCAGAAGTATCAGGCCCACACTCCAGTAGAGAATGTGTTAACAGCTAATAGTGCAGAGAGAAACTTTGTGTGGGAATACTCTGTGTGGGGATATTTAAAAAGGAAGATGAGAGAAAGTGATTTAAGCACCTCAAGAACATCTATGAACTCCCTAGGGAAAAAAAAAACCAAAACAAAACCCAAAAACCAAACAAAAACCAAAAAAACAACCCAGAAAAAAAAAGGAGGCAGAAAAAAGTGACACTGACCTCCAGCCTCTTTTCAAGTGACTCTATCCTGTCTTTTTTGCTGGCCAAGTTAGCCCTTGTGTAGCGGCTCTGTCCAGGCAGGTACAACACTTGGCTGTAACATTCTTCCCACACCTGGTTATAAGCTTCACTTGACAGCTCTCCGTGCCCCATTCCTTGCTTTACCACCTCCATCTCTTGTGCCAGGAGATCCTGTGCCTGTTGGAAAGGATCAGAGAAATTGCAGTTACGATACACAGGATACAAGAAAATTCCTCTTCTTTTCAAACCTTCACTGTGCAATTCATGGGGGCAGCTTTTCTTTTCACACTCAAAGCACACCATCAGGTTAAGCTAACTATGAAATCGAACACAGATGCTGTGGATTACAAATGAAACCCAGGCTAGAAGGCTCCTCACAGCACAACTATCCCTCATTTTATATAATTTGGCTAAACCTGACATCACTCTGGCGTGGCTAATGAAAGTTGTGGCACAGCGAGATACTTCATCTTGCTGCACAAGAACAGAGATAAAAGCAGGGACCTTGAGGGGAGGGAGTACTGTACAGACAGAAGCAGCTGTCCTATGAAACAAAAATCACTTTTCATTTCCTTTCGCTTGCCCTTTTCCACACAACCTGGAAAGTCAAGTCTAAACATTCCTGGGTGAGCTGCGCAAGCTCCGCTGCAGGAAATACAACTCCGACTGTAACTAACACATTCTGTGGCTGCAGATGTGAGCACTCTGCTGCTTCCAGTTTAGTTTACAAAGTTTATGACAAGCTGAAAAGATTCTTGTTGGTCTCACAACTCTTAATATTTCTGACAAAGAGCCTGGTCAGCAAAACTGCACAGGCACCCGGGTCCTTCTGATTTTATTAATAACTAAAAATTCTTTGCCAATATAGACCTCATTGGTTGTAAGAACATGTCCATGTCCACTCTTCTAACAGCATTTACAGGTGCAGCACAAATTTCTCTATCAACGGTAGGTATCTTACTGCAAGAAGTTTTGTAACTGCAGACTGACCAGGTAAACATTCAGGTATCACTAAATTAGATGATTGCACAGATACTGGGGAAAGGAAAATTAATTACTTGCTCTTGATGGTCCAGAAAGATAAAACAGGAAGAATGCAACCACACCTGACAAAGCTAAATGTTATAAATTTCAATTAGCCAAGATTAGTACACAGCGAGGAACTACTTGAGAGTATTTACTCGTGGCACCAGAAGTGTTTCCCAGCCCCAGGAGCTCAAGCACACCGTGCCCAGCACCACTGCTAATCCTTCCAAAAGAGAATGGCATATCAGGAAAAGAAAGGAGTATTTTATAAAAGGGTTATAGCACAAAGATGTTCTAAAAACAAATGAAATAAAGCAAAATAAACAAGCCCCAGATGAGATCACAGAGATAGGAAAATTTTCTGGTTTGAACTGGATTTCAGACAAAGAGGGAATACTGTGCTGAATGTTAGAGAGCAAGCAGGAGCAGGGATGCAAAGAAGCTTCTGCCCATCAGTTAGGAGACAAAACTTCCAGGGACTTTGAAGAAAAGTTTCCAGACAAAAACTGCTGGACCATGTAATAGTCTCTAAGGGAAGTGATAGCAAACCTGTTTTTTGCTGCACTTCAAAACAACCAGAGAAAGCACTTGGAGAACATTCCTAAGGGAACAATCTGACACTGGCAGGGCAATGAAATTCATGATCTAACTGTATTTTCCATCTTTAATGTCTCCTCATAAGAGATCTTGAAGTATAATTTTTCATTTAACAGCAAGTTGGAAGTACATACTGTTCACTGTTTCTCCTTTTAGGCTCTACATCTATTGGACAGATATGGTCAACGACATAGATTTAAAATCTGCTTGCGTATCTTTACAGTCATCTTCAAGGAACAGGGAATTTAGGTGTAGAGATACAACAGGTATTGTTAGAGGACAAGTCTAGAGAGATAGACAACTTGGTGGCACGTGATTTTTGTTCTTTTCACTCATTTTTACTCCTGTAGGCATTTGGTCAAAGGTTACTGGCACAGCTTCACAGGTGAACTCTTTGAAAGAGCTGAACCACAGAATTGCCTATCTGTCACTCGGCAGCAAAAGGCAACATCTGCAGCTGCTTAAATAAATGAACACCCTGAACTGGAGCCCTGGTCCGGAGCTTCTGTTTAACTTGGGATTACAATGCAAAACAGGACATGGTGCCCAGGCTGCCCACTCACTGCAGCCAGCCACAGCCCAATCTGCCTGTTCAGCACTTGTGGACCAGGTATGGCTGTAAGATCAGCTGCCACAGCCCAGCAGGCTCTGCACCAGCACAGCTTGCCTGGATCAGCTTGACAAGCATAATTAAACAACTTGATTTGCTGCTCCAAGGTACAAGCTTGTACCACTGTTCTATTCAGTCTGCACTGCTTTCAGAAAATGCTTTGTAATTCTGGATTAATTAAATTCAGAAGGTGGGTATCACACCTGGTTAATGCCTCAATGATTTAACAGCAATTCACAGAAACAGCAAAGTAGAATTTGCTAACTGCTGGGTTATTATTGCTCTTACCCTTATTTAAAATGATAAGCAACCACAACACATTCAAATTGGTATCTTAGTGACAATGTCTATGGGCAAATACAGCATCCTCATCATTTTGCTGAAAGATTAACATCAGCTCACGGAAAGGAAAATGTGCCCTTAAATCATCCTTACTTATTAACTTATCCTTACTTAGTGTTTGGCAGTCCTGGGTTAATGACCAAACCTGATTATCTTAAGAGGTCTTTTCCTACCTCAACAACTCTGTGATTACAGCCCTTCATACAACTCCCGGAAGACCTCCCAGCTGAATTCTGTGCAGGCTTTTTTCCCTAATACTACAGAACTATGCCCAAAGAAGACTTTAGGTCCCCTTAGGCCACACAATTCTCACCTTCTTGAGATCCTCTTTGGAGAACTTCTCATAGGGATTTTGTTCCAAGTAAGCCATGTGCTCTGCATTGTTGCTTCCAAATCCTGGGCCTTTCCCTTTCTTACCAGTAAACTGCTCTCCAAATGGATGGTGTAAAAGATCAAAATGAAGCATGGTAATCATCTCTTTCTTTATGAGTTCTTCACTTTTCTGCAAGTCTGTTAGAGGTGGTTCCACATTTAAGGGTCTCAGTATTGTTTCATTAACCTGTCCAGGAATTAAAAAAAGTTTGTAAGTATCATATACACCAAATATAACATTAAATTCATATATCTCCACTCAAGTACAAATTTTATCTATCAGCTAAACCCCAGAATAGGTGCCAAAATCCCCTGTGGTGGGACACGCAGCAATCTCAATATCTCTGCAGATGGAATACCTCATGACAACTCTGCTGGGGTAGTTTCCTGTAAATCAGCATAGTCAAAGATTTCACTCTCTCATCATCTCCTTCGACTGTACTTCCTTCTGTAATGGTTAAAGCCTTTATTTTTAATTTTTGTTCTTTAACAGTGAATTTTGTTCCCACTTACTTCTGAGGGCCGTGGTAGATTCTTCTGCACAGCTTTGTGCATTCTCTTCAGTTCCTTGGCACGCTCTGCTTCTCGGAGAGCCTAAACAAACAAGCCAAGTGTTACTCCAGCCACTGTACAACAATCAGATGCTGCCTAGGAAGGTATGTGATATAAAAACTAATTGATTATTGCAGTTAAGATTCCTTCCAGTATACAGACTTCATGTTACTAAGTCAGAGCTAAATAATGTGATGACAACATAATTTACTGCCTCTAAAGTGAATGGGAAGAGCACAGCAGACTAACTCCAAGAGAAAAGAGATCTTCAAAAGTCATTTCCAGACATCAAGTTTTCCTTCAATCTCAGCTCCAGCAAGATTTCATTCCTTACAAATTTCTCCACATGTGACAACTGCTCGACTTCTTCATATATTAAATCCACCAGGAAAGGAAAGACTCTTAAATTGGCAGCCATGACTCTTGTCTTCTTCAATGATCTAAAGTACATATTCACTAAAACAATACTTGTGAAAGTGGAAAAGCATGAGAGTTCTCTTTACAATACACTTTCAAGCAATAAACAACATGGAAAACCAGTGTTGTCAGGAACTTCAGGAACAATGACCAACATCTTCCATGTTCTAATCCCAGCATATCACATCTTCATTTAAAGGCAGGGTGCTCCTCTCTTGTATGACGGTACAACTTGGAGACTTTATTCTAAACATTTACATTACTTGTATTTATTCAGACTTTTCATTAGGGTGATGTCAACGAGACACACAAAGCAATCACACACAGACAAGAGATTTTCGCAGAGGTTCTTCCGATCCAGCTCCTAGCTGAGAGAGCTGAGAGAAGAAGAAGCCCTTTTGTTTATTTCTTATTTTTTATACATTTGTGGGTCTAGCAGAAGATTGGCTTTTTGGGGTTTCCACCCCTCAGCCTCAGTGGCCAGACCAATTGTCAGTTACAATTGTTTTCAGGTTAGAAATATGCAAACAAAGGACAGAGAACAAAAAACAAAGGATTTGTTTATGTTACATCTGTGGGAAAGACAGAAAACTGCTCTTAATATTGTACAATAACTAAAAAGATCTGACTCCATATAAGAAAATCAAAAGGCTCAGAAAAACCAGGGTAACAGGGTATATATGCATAAGACATAAATACACATGTGTAAAACATGTTCTTCCCTAAATAGGACACACTAGGAATCAAATTCTGGGAAATGCTTATCCCATGTAAAGATATCAAAGCATTGGATTTTTTAAAATGTTTTGTTCACTTGTCAAAAAAAGAAACCTATTGTCAAAAACTTCTCTAGACTCAAAAATCCCATTTAGTTTTACAAAAAAAAATTATATTTATATAAGGTATATAACAGAAAGAGATTTGCAACCCAAAATTTAGGCTAAGTAATAAATAGGAAAGGAACTGTTTTTACAAAGATTTAAAGTGTCTCTGGTTATTGGCCACTACAGCCATTTAAGTGGCAGAATTTAGGCTTGTACTTTATCCAGCCTTCCTCGAGTCTACACTGAAACAAAACAGGGACCCATTCACACCTTGTTGTCTGTGTGCTACCAGCCTGCCTGAGTTTGTATATACCTGCCTCATCTTTCACAAACAGCAACTTTTAACCCTGAGAGAATAACCTCAAACTGAAAAAAGCACAGTTCTTATGTGCTTAAAATCAAGCTTGTGCCACTGTAGAATAAAGCTTTTAATTAAAATTTTATCCTCTGGGGGACACAGGTGCTCTTAGGGGCTTCATGACAGAAAATGATGTGATACATAACATTCAGAAATTAAGAAAATGATTTAGAGAGAAAACTAATTTGGCCTCTGTGTATGTATACTCTTATAGCAGCCAAGAAAACAGGTGCAATTTACTTTGCTATCCTGTAAAAGAGACTGTATCTCTTCCACTGAACAGCTAAAACGATGGCAACCATACAAGGAACACGTTTTATTTTAAACAAAAGGCACCATCCCCATCTCACACACTGACCTGCTTGCGGGCTTCTATATCAGCAGCATCTTCTACAAAGGTTTCATCTACCTCATTTTCTTCAAGTTCCTTTTCTGCATTTTCAGGCAGAACAATCTCAAAGTCGTTCTTTGGAGCAGGGAGGGCCATGAGCCCCATGCGCAGGTGCTCCCGAGACTCCTTCTCCTGCGGGAAGAGCAGTGAGATGTGATGCTTCTGGATTGAATGAATGCAGTGTTACACCCTGAGTGCAATACAGTCAGACTCCACTCATCTGCATTAACAGACAGAAACAACACATTAATTATTTCCTGGCCACCTCAGTCTGCTGCGAAGCCAAAAAGCACCAGATCTGGAAAGCAGTGGAGTCCACCAGGAATTTGAAGTCTCAGTTTCCCTTCTAGCAGTAAAAAGTCTTTTTACTACAAAAAGGCTAAGACAGAACCAAAGAACCAAACTATATCAAATAAACCTTCTCCTTCAAGTTAAGAGGAGCTCTGGAATTTTGAACTTGAAGAGTTACTGCTGTGAGAACGTGCCAAACACGTGGAGTGGATATCTTAGCTAGGCCAAAAAGAAAACTGTCGATAGCTCAGGTGGGAGATATTCAAAGCCACAGTCGAGGCTGCAGAATCAGCCACATAAAAGGAGTTTCCAAGGTGCTCCCTATTAGGTATATGCCCTTTTATACCATGTCTAATTGGCAGGGTCCATCTGGCTGAATCTCCAAAAATGGAAACATCTGTTGCCAAAGGTGATGAAAGAGTCTGGATGGGACTCAGATTTCTGAACATCTCAAACCCCAGTGCTCCTAATGGCAAAAATTCAACTCCTTTAGCTCAGTGTTGTCAACGCGACAGACTGATGAAAAGGTCCTGCAGGTAAATCGGGAAGCCAAAATGACGAGGAATTTGAGGATTGTGTAGGATTGCAGGAAAAATGAATCTTTGCTCAAGATGCATTTCCTGCTCAGCTTCAAACATAGAAATTGGATGGAAACTTAACTATGTCTTCTCTGACAGTTTTAAGAGTGTGTTTACTGAGCACACTGAAAATCATTCTAAGCAGCAAGATTTCTTTCTTCTAAATAAAGATTGTATTTTATTATGTGATGAGGACAGACCCATAGACAGGTGGAAGAAACAACATTTATTTATTATAAAATAAAATTCTTTTCAGCAGATGAGAACTAAAAACCTGAAAATTAATAGAACACTGATTTTCACTTCTTAACTGCTACTTACCATTTGTTTTGCATAGGATGGGTCACTGTAATCTGCCATTCCCTCTTCTGGGTTGATGTTCAGTTTATCCCGCAGGGGAGTTCTCCCAGGGGTTGTGCCAAGTGCAGGTTTGGGAGTCAGTCCTCCTCGAGGAGTTAAGCTCTCTGACCCCTGAGAGGGTGTTCTAGTGAAGTACAGTTAGATTTTAGTTTTTTACTAAAGAGCTCTACTTACACAAGTCTGAATGTTGGGATAAGCTACAAAAACACAGTCTATACATTCAATCTGGAGTTTTTTTCCTCAGGAGGCAATGAAATTGTAAAGTGCTATTACAAGAATACTAAAAATAAATTGTTTAAGCCTGTCAGTGCGTTACCAATGCCCTGTCAAGCTGAAATCTAGGCACATCATCATTTTAACAGAAGCTCCAGGAACTCCACCAAACACAAACTCCCACTGTTGCTTTTGAGAGAAGGGCTTATCCAGTCACCAGGCATTATTCTGGGATACAGTAATCAGGCCTGAATTGCAAGCTGTGATTTCCCCACCATCTGGGCAAATCATTCACTCCAAAATCACCTGGCCCAACAGCTGTCCCATGCTGCAATTGAATGGATCATCCTGAAAATGTCTTTTTGCTTTCAATGATTATTGAAGAAGTAATTACATTATAATAATTACCTCTAAGCATCTATGGTTAGGCAACATGGATTATGTTTTAGATTTTGTTGGCCCCAACTGTTACTCCTCTAGATTGGGAAGGAATATTGTTCACTATCCTAATGACCTACTACCTGAACAAGGGGCAACTTCACTGATTCATTAATTCTTCCCTCTGCTCAAGGACTTGGGTTTTCCCACTTACAGAGCATTTCTGCAAGCAAGCCATAGGTGGCATATTTACATGTGCAAATCTGAACTTCAGAAGCTAAAAAACACCACAAAAATAACTCCAACAACAAAATTAGAGCACCTCTACTTTTTAAAATATAAAATAATCCAAATCAACAGCCAGATCACTCCAGGTCAAATTCTACATTCATTTTGCACCACACTGACACCAATGGATCTTCAAAAAAAGCACTCATTGCTGGAGCTGCTCTTTTAATTAAAAGACCAGGGCTTTTGCACACAGCTTCTAAACAAAATAAAGCTGCTTTGGAAAAGCTGCCATAAAGGTCCTTTTTATTTCATTCTCCACTTTTCCTACTAACATGATACAAGTAAACTTAGAATCTAAGTGGAAAAACCTGACACACAAAATGTACCAATTGTAACATGTTTTAGCTGTATGGTATTTAGCATTTGTGGGATATATATTTGTTCACTTTAAGAGTTAAACCAGCAATTCTGTACTATTTAGATTGGCAATATGAGAAATATTTTATTTTGGATATATATGGCTTATAAAATATTTACTTCAGCTTTTCAAAAATTCAGTGTGGGTTTGGCTAAGGGACCTCCCACATCTTTGACTCCAAGGTAGTACTTTGGAAAGGCCAGGATCCACATTCAGAATGACACTCCAACTTACTATTTATACTCCTACATTACTCCAGAATAATGTATACTGCTCCAGACCACAGAAAGCCACATTTTGGATCAAAACTCCAGTCAGCCATACACTGTATGAACACAGCTGAAGAGGACATGGCTGAGCTTTTTAAAGACAAAGAGAAGGAAAAATTTGTACAACAAGAGCTTGAAATAGAAGTAAGTTAAAATTTCTTTTGAAGCTCTAATCCTGATAGTATTTTACACATCAAAATCTGCTCTGTTCACCCACCTCCAAACAGACACATGCCCACCCAGGCACCCACCACAAACGGAGTCTGTTTACCTGAAAGGTGTGGAAAGCACAGTATTTGGAGTCTGAACAACCTGTTTCTGTGGTGTTACCCCTGAAAAGTCACTTTCATGCAAGGGAGTATTAAGACCTCCTTTCAGAGGAGTATCCACATTTGTCAGAGCCATCAGATTCTGGGCCTCCTGTGTAACAGACAACACAAGCAGTGCTTCACTAAGACATTCACAGCCACATTTAAGAGTTTCAGTAGCAGCAAGTACAGCTGAAGAGTTATTTCAATATCTATTAGTGGAAAATGTTTAAAATATCTTAGCTTTAACACCCATACAGTGGTATTTGTAAACCCTACTGTTCCACTGAGAGCCATTTGAACTTCATTTCCAGCAAAATATGTTATAAACTGGAGTTGCAAAAATAAGTGGGTTACTTATTGTTTCAGCTTCCTTCAGCTTACCAGACTCCATAAATCTCCAAGGGAGTGTTACTGACTGAACACTCAAGTAATCTTAAAAATCCTGATTTAAGAGGGAAGAGCACACTTGAACTCTGAAACCTGAATTCAATCAACTTTATCCAAACTGCACTTAAAAGAAAATGCTCTGGAAGAGATGGTCACTATTCAGATTTTTGGTCCATGACTCAGATGGGGCTTTTATGAATAGCCTCCTTTTTTATTTTTCCTTATTACAATGAAGAATTAAGTCTCTCTGAAAATGAGCTAATTATACTACTCCAAATAGCAAATATATTCCCATAAGATCACTAATCCACCTAGAGAACTCTGTATATGCAAAATGCAGTGACATTTATAATATCAGAGTAGTCCATTTGAAGGTGAGCCTGACCATTCCTGCAAACATTACACAGACTTAGGTCATGATCTGCAGAGCCAGAACTTTCTCTTTTCTCCTATCATGGAACTGCTGAAATACAGCTCATTGTCAGCTCAGAGGGTTTTTTGGAGCGGGATTTTTGGGGCCTTGTTTTGTCCTACAAACTAGCTGCACTGATTTAATTTATCCATTTCTACATACTCAACAAAACGTTACTCAACATTACCAGTTTTAGAAAAATCTAGGCAATCAGAGGCTGCAAAGGCAGGTTTTGGCTAACCTAAGTTTTAAGCAAATAAAGTGCGATGAAAATATTCTTGCATTGTTGCAGATAATTACTACTTGTTAATGGAAATGAAAAGTAGACAACATAAAATACACTGTTTTAAGGAGATGAACTCATATATCTTCAACACTGAGAGACACACAAGACAAGGGAAAATTATGCAAGACACCAGGAGAATGGTTAAAAGCTTCACACAATATATGGCTAAAAGAAAAAGAATCAAAATGTTTTGAAATGCAGTGACAATTGATCAAATAGAAGCAGGTCTGCTTCTATGCCCTTCAGTGTCCTGAAGATTGGGATTGCTTCAAATCCCAATACTGCACATAATCTAAGGAGTGTTTCTCCTGCACTTACACCTTCTACTCAGTTGACTCCTGCTCCAAAACTTAAAACTCAACCTGTACATTTATACTCTACCTGCAGGATCCTGTCCTGGGCTGCTGGAGTTTTGGGAGTCCTTAGAGCTATGCTGTTGTTGGTTACATTATATTCAGAGAGAAGAGTGCTGGAAGCTGAGTTTGTGATTCCAGATTCCTCAGCTGTCTGACGTGCAATCTCACTTGCCTGGCCGACTTTTACAACTTCTTCAAGTTCTGTATCAGATATCTTTGAAAGAGAAAATCCCAAGGCACAGTAAGACACAATAAACTTTGAGATCTATTCAAATCAAGCAGAAAGCACTGTTTGGTATTGGCCTTTTAAGTTTATGAGCAGTAAACACCTCACCTGAGGAGCTGGAAGCACCAGTTTACTCCTTTTCTTGGTAAATTCTGACACTCCACTGGTCTGCAGAATAGCTGAGGGCAAGTCTGACTCTTTTTTCCGTTTCATGTGTTGCTTGTCCTTTTTGCGCTCTCTTCCCTCCCTCTCACTGTTATTATGGAAAACAGAATCATTTCAGAACACACAGAGCAGCTACAAAGCAAAGCAAAGAAGCCAAGAGCAAAGAGGCTGTACTCTTATCAAACACTACATATGCTGAAATAAAACATTACAGAAAGAGTGGAGCATCTTGTGGATGATTAGATGTGATCTGCAGATCTTGCAGCAGAACCTACTACAGGGCAGTGTAATGGTTTTAAATCATGGAATTAGCCAAAAGATTTAGCTTTTAGGCTGAATAAATCAACAGGGTCATTGGATCAATAAAAAAGCGTCAGGCCAAGAATTTAGATAGTAAAAATAAGGGAATGTGAACAGTCCCTTTTTCTCCAGCAGCTGGAAGGGAAGATGAACATTTTCTTTTGTGCCAAGTGGGAACCAATTTCTCTTCAATCTTTAATAAAAATGGCATTTCTTTCAAACAGCAATGGAGGCAGTCAGCAAAATCATAAGCTTCAGTCTGAAGCTCCTGCCTGACCCTCTGAACAAAGAGCTACACAGAAAAATCAGTTAGTAACACCACATCAGTTAATAAACCAAATTGTACATGGCACTGGACTCTCTCAGTAAAAGCAGTTTTGGCAGAAATAGCGGGAAATGCAACTGTACAACTAAATATGTACCAAGAGTGGCATTTAACTTCTCATCTACACATTTGGGGATTTTTTGAGGGAATGAGGAGAAATTAAGCATTTAAGGACATCAACTTAAGAACAACTCCACCAAAAGTAATACTACAAATCTACTCCTATAAGCAATCTTAATAAGATTATTACTTAAAGGACACTAAATACACAAGCAAATGAACTGCTAAAAAAAACCCAAAACACAGCCTCAAAAAATTAACATTTCGACTTAAAGAGCAAGAACATGCATGAGAAACTTTATTCTGATAGACAAAAGGTAAACTAGAGGAAAGAAAAAAGGTGATTATAGACAACAGGTGAACTAGACCTTTTAGAAAGATAAAACCACAGAAAACTGAAAAGGCAGAGCCACTTGCACTTGTATCTGTCCCACTGAAAATACATTTCCCACCCCATTATGTTTCCCGGACTTAACACACATGCATGGGTTGCTTTTTCTTCAAATACGCTGTTCCCCTCTTACTACAACACATACTTACGATCTTAATTCTCCGTCCAGGTCTTGCTGACGCAGTCTCCTGAAATCTGCATCCAGGGACTGATAATTTTCTTCTGATGTATCATAGAAACCAGGGGCAGGCTTTTTTTCAAATGGAATTTCTGCATTGTAATCCACACCTCTCTTCTTTTTTCTTTTCTTCTGGATCTCAATTCCAGCTGCGCGAAGTTCTCGTCTTTTCTGGAGAGCAGCAAGACGTCTAAAGAAACAGTAAAACCCTATGATTTAAAGTGTAGAGTAAAGAAAAGCAGTCCCAGGGTATGAAACCAAGTCTAAGTTTACCGAGCTTCTTCCAGCTGCTTCTCCCTGGCTTTCCTCTTGGCCTTCTTTCCCTGTGTATTTGCCAGACGTGCTCGAGCCTCAGACAGCATTTCAAGCTCATCTACAATAGTACAGATAAATACAGCAGTGAATCTGCACTTAAAAGATGAAAGTCAGGAAAAAGGTAACATTAAGATCAGAAAACCATCTTTAAAAGCTGAATCAATTAATCAATCACAGGCATTCTGTCACCACTGGTCTTCAAGTTGTCCCAATGTATTTACTGAATCACTGGCCAGGTGAAATGAAGACTTTTAGAAAAAAAGCCTAATGTTGAAAATAGTATCAATAAGTATCAACACCAAATCAAGATATTTACATAAAGAGGCAAAGTGACCACATTAATGCAAGTAAAACTTCATTTACATCTTTACTTGGGAGTATTATCTTGAGAACTTATTAGTTATATTTAGTTCCAGAGCTGAGAGCGCTGTTTTTATGAACTTGTGGCTGCTCAAAACCATGAATGGTCCATTAATGGAATTTTTACAATGCTCATTTTTCAGTTCATAACATTGCAAAGAAAAAAAAAAAAAAAAAAAAAAAAAAAAAAAAAAAAAAAAAGTCAGGCAGTCCTTCTGTGCTTCAGCATGGATTCATCTGAGAAGTATGAGCCAATGGAAAATGATGAAGATACAGAATTCAAGGAAGCAGAGCAATTGTCAAAGCAAAGAACAGCCGGTCATGGTAACAGATGAAGGTGACAGATAAGGAGGCAAAAAACACACCAAGAAAAAAAAACTGGAAAAAAATAACTGACTGGCCAGATACAAAGATAAGACAAAATTTGTAAGTAAATTAATGACCAGGCAGTGGCGGAAAAAAAGAAGAAAACCAAGGCATACTGGCAGTGTAAACAGAAAAATCAAACAGATCAGATTTCTGTTTAAAATGGTAAACATACTCCTAACTCACCTTCATCCATGTCAATAGGATCTGGCCTGGCAGGTTTGGTTTCTGGATTTGGATCGATTTCTCCAGGTTTCAGTTTCCGAGGATCATCAGCAGTTTCTTCCTCATTGTCTCTCTGAGCAGCTTTGTCCCTAGAAACACATTGTAGGTGTCACCACCAGCTCTCTGCTTTCCCCCAGACTCATAATAACCATCTCTTAAATGTCTCCAAAGACTGATTATAAGGCAGTACCCTTGTACTCTGTACAAGACATGAAATCTGTTATACAATTCACAAGCGTGGTACAGTTCCACAATCTTAAACAAGATGAGAGAAAGAAACCAACACAGTATTACATTACAACAATAAAATATTATATAAAATACAATACTGATACAGCTAGTAATAAAGAAGTTTCCTCAGGTAATCTTTAATAAAAACAAGAATTCAAGCAGTGTGACAAAATTAAAAAATCAAGTTTTCTAATATGTTTTTTCTAGTCAACCAATAGCACCAGAATTAAGAAAACTCAAAAGGGAAAGCAGCGTGTTCTTTCTCTTCTTGTGGCCTAAAGAAACTCTGCAGCAGAGAGATGGTATCTGCGCATTCAGCCATTTCAACACATGTTTTATGTCTCTTTTCTTTCTCACATACCCACTCCTGCTGATCAGCCAGTCAAAAATGCCCAAACAGCCTAATATAAAAGCAGAAATCTTGACAGTCCCTTAGCCAGAATGACCAGGAGCAAGAAGAGATACACCTATCTCTATTCAAGCTGCTCTCCAGGTTCCAGGAGCTTTCAAGCTAGACACAAGTGACTGAAAACAATCTTTAAATATTTGCTTACAAAAGGACTCAGACAACTTGAAACCACCCTAATTTACCACCTTGGGAGAAGGTAACGACACATTGCTACAACTCCACAGATTTTTTTGGGTATTCCTGGCTAGATGTTCCGCTAGGCAAGCAGAAACTCACAGCAGAAATTCATAGTGTTCCAAGCACTGTGCAGCAGTTCTCCCAATGATGGGGGCAATGGTTCTCCACTGGGTTGGCATCAGCTTGGCCAGGTGCAACAGTTTCTCCTCCTCCTCCCGAGACCACTCTGTCTTTTTGATGCTCGGGTCCAGCCATTCGTACCTGTAGTAAGGGAAAAAATGAGGGATGACAGATCCAAGTTATCCATTGATTTGTCTTCAAGAGTGTTTTCATGACATATGTATCTGAGCTTTAAAATGTATTATTTATCCAGCACTTTTCATACAGATACTGCCTCTTCTTCCTTTTCTCATCTCTATTCTGTCAAAGAGTCACAGAATTAATCCTGAAAAAAAAAAAAGTAACAATTGCAACTATCAAAGATAGAGAAATGGTAGAATCGTTTGGTCTGGAGCCTTCAACAATTCTCTTACTAATCCTCAACTGTGCCAGTCCTGTTATCTCTACAAGAAGTATTCCATTAAATATGTGTGGTTCAGTATTTGAGAAACTAAGTCTGAGTCTCAAATACATTCATACTGCATCAGTTGAAAATTCCTATTTTTTATAAAATATTAAATTTCACAGTGCAATTTCTGAACATTTACTCTTAAGCCACGCTCCCATTACATGAAATTAGCAAATTATATGTAAGAGAGATTAGTATCTTAAACATGGCAATATCCACAGATTAAAACATGTTTAAATGAAGGGAAAAACTAATGTTTATAATTTAAAGTGATCCTGCATTTGCTAACGCTGCAGCCACTGGCAAACAGAACATCTGACTACTTTTGTTCAACTACTTTCAAACAGTAAGAATTTGAACTTTCCATGATAAAATCCAACAGTGTTAAAACTGTTGATGCTCTGTGACATAAATTAGTCTGTGGTAACATTTTTTCCTAAATTTCCACTAATTATGAAGGTCATATTCCCAGGCACAGCACCTCTCACTTACCATCTGGCTTTGCACTGCTTTGCTGATTTCCTGTGCAATAACGAGGCAATTCGAGACCACTGGTTTTTGCCATATTTCATAACAGCTGCTTTCAGAATTTCATCCTTGAAAAAAAAAACATAAATAAATACCCTTATGGACTGAAAACAGAAAGTCTGAGCTCAAGCAAAGGAGAACATGGTAAGTTTCATGGGCTGGCCTAGAGGAAACAGCATTACACTGCTACTTCTGTTCCATTTTATTCTCAAGAAAAATGAGGATTTGTATTTCAAAGGCCAATGAAATACATACAGATTAAATGAAAAAGACACATGATTATTGTTCCAAACTTCATATGTCCAATGGAACTTTCCAAATTATTATTTTCAGTGCTCTCTAATGCATCAGTGTTTAATGGCTCTCTATATCTTCCCTGAAGGACAGCAGCAAAGGTAAAGAAGTGTTTGTCTGGTAATGACAACACAATTGGAAAAAAAAAGTTGAATTGGCAGAAATCTCTGGCTGCCTGGTTTTAAATAATACCATGAAATAATCTATTTTTCACATTTTAATACAATTGGAATAAAAATGTAATAGATTCAGCTTGGGAGCCAGGTTGTTCACAGACAATGAATTGTGCACTGAGTTTGATCAAAAGCCAGAAGTGCTATCAATTTTTTGTCCATCCATCCATCAATCCCTCTCTCCCTTCCTCAATACACGGGTTCATTATTTCCGGTTTATTCACAGAAAATGGTATTTTAAATGCATTAAAGCTTTCTTGCAGCCCTGTCAAGCACAGATGTCCCTCTCCTGTACCCAGTGAGTGTTCAATGAGTCTGACACTGTCTCCACTGACACCACCCAGAGAACAACAGTTTTAACTGGGAGCTTATGATCAGCTCCTTTTCTGAAATAAGTCATAAATCCTCCCTTGTGTGTTTCTTTTCAACTTACTCAGTGCTCTATGGCACACATGAGCTGTACCAGTGACATTAAAAGGCTTTTTTTGAAAGTAACCGGTCATTTTATGGAATGACCTGGTATCACCTAGTTCCACTTTCTGTTTTTAATGCTGTATGTAAAATCAAAATGTTAATAAAAGAAAAAAAAGAAAGAAAATCACCTATTTTATCTCTGGTACACAAAGCCTGGTGAACTAGGGACCTATTTGGCCACTGGAACAGGCTCCTCATGGCAGTGGCCACAGCCCTAAGCCTGCCAGAGTTCAAGCAGCATTTGGACAATGCTCTCAGGCACAGGGTGGGATTCCTGTTCTGTGCAGGACTTGGACTTGATGGTCCTTGTGGGTCCCATTTAATGCACTGCTCTTTCTCTTAAACAGTCACCAAAATTTATCAAGTGTGGAAGACCCTAAGAATGTGGTGAAGACAACATGAGTTTTCCTGTCCTCTGCTGACCTCAAATTTAGCTGCTTCCTGGCACATCACTTTGTGTGCTTAAAAGCACACAAAGCACATTTTATCTTCTGTTACTTTTTCCTCACTGTTTCCTGGAACCACGTACGTGCCTGGTGTTCACCATATACAGTGACAGAGTTCTGTATTTTACAGTGCCAGGTAGATCCTTTTGCTTTAAACACACACCTAATAAAACTGACATCCTTGATTTCTCATGTTATTGATTTCTTTTTCAAGACTGCCTGCGGTTCTGAAAGCTCGTGACAGCAAAATTGGAGCGGATGGTTGTTTTTTTGAACAACAATTTCTGTGCACAGACTTCTTGGGGCTGCAGATGAAGAGCCCACACACACTGACAAGAAACAGACTGAAGTTGCATCAGGGGTTTAGATTAGTTACTGGGATTTTTTTTTTCCCATGGAAAGGGTTGTAAAGCATTGAAACAGGCTGCCCAGGGCAGTAGTGGAGTCACCATTCCTGGAAGTGATTAAAAAAACGTGTAGATTGTGGCATTTAAGGACAGGTTAAATGGTGAACATGGTGGTGGTGCTGGGTTGATGGCTGGACAGTTGGTGATCTTAGGTCTTTTCCAATCCTAAAAAATCCTATGATTCTGCCTTTGCCATTTCCACATTTGGAAATACCTTCAAGGCAAGAGATTCCTGCTGCCTCATTCCCCTAGAGCATAAAAACCCTGTCCCTGCAGTACAAGTCACATGCAGCCCAACAGAGAGCCAAGGAATCACAGAATCAGTTAGCTTGGAAAAGGCCTCTCAGATCACTGAGTTTAACCTACGATCACCACCAGGTCAATGAGACCATGGCACGCGGTGCCACATTAGCCATTCCTTAAACACCTCCAGGTACGGTGACTCCCTCAACTCCCTGGGCAACCCATTCCAATACTTAATCACCCTTTCCCGTGAAAAAATCCTTCCCAATGTCCAACCTAAACCTCTCCTGGTGCAGTTCCAGGCCACGTCCTCTTGTCCCGTCGCTTGCTGCCTGGGAGCAGAGCCCGACTCCCACTTGGCTATCCCCTCCTGTCAGGGAGCTGTGCAGAAGGTTCCCTCTGAGCCTCCCCAGGCTGAGTCCCCCCAGCTCCCTCTGCCGCTCCTCATCAGATCTGTGCTCCAGAGCCTTCCCCAGCTGTGCTGCCCTTCCAGCGCGCTCCTGCGGCGCCCCGACCCTCTGATGTCCCGGCACAGGGGCTCCAGCTGACCCGAACCTGTCCCGGGATATCCCAAAAACCTCAGCCCCCGCGCAGGCGCACCACGACACCCCCGCGCCTGCGCAGCACTGAGGGCCTCCCCAACCTCCCCGGGCCCTGAGGGGGGGACAAGGGCTCAAACACCGCCGCGTCCTACCTCGGTGTTCCGCCACACGCCGCCTTTAATCATAATCCGCGGCATCTTGGCGGCGAAGGGAGGCGGGGCCGAACCCCTGGAGCGAGTGAATGGAGAGAGGAATGGAGCGCCGCTGGCGTCAGCGGGGCCGGCCGAGACGGCACACGGTCGCCCTCAGCGGCGGCGGGTGCCGAGGGGGAAGTAAGCGAGGCCGGCTGCTCTGCCAGAAAAGCGGGAAGCGGGACCGGCTGCGTTCCCAGGGAAGCAGGACCGGCGACTTTTTCCAATGGGAACTGAGGCCGCTGCTCCTCCAGGGACGCGGGTCCGGCCGCTCCGCGCATGCGCAGCCCCCCGCGTGTCCTGAGGCGGCCCTCGGCGCTAGCGCCACCTGTCGCCTGGAGGAGCGCACGGCGAGAGACCCGGCCGGCGCCGAAAGGAGGAACGGGGCGGGGGCGTTCATTAAACTCTTCACATTTCCCCAAGGGACGCAAATGAGGGAAGAAAGGGACAGCGGAAGGTAATCGCATCTCCCCAATGTTCCGTTTAGAGGGTATTTTGTTCGTTTCAGGGAAAAACGGCGTGCGTTTATGTGTGGAATAAATGATTTGGCTGTGACGGTGGCGAGGCCCTGGCGCAAGTTTCCCAGAGCAGCTGTGGCTGTCCCGTCCCTGGAAGTATTCAAGGCCCGTTTGGACAGGGCTTGGAGCAGCCTAGGACCGTGGAAGGTGTCCCTGCCCATGGCAGCGGGTGGAACAAGATAATCTTTAAGCTGTCAATGCAAAATTATTCTGTGATTCTACAAGAGAGCAACGCTGATACCACATTTGCTTATTCACACTCACACAAACACACTAAAGGAGTGTGTATAAGGTACATACCTGAATTTGGGAAATTTTCACAGGCAAGTACTCATGTCACTCTCAACAGGTTGAGGGCTGAGTTTCAGAGAGTGGGGATCTCAGCTCAGGATCTGTCATTGTCATTCAGCTGGGGCCCCCCAAGTGTCTCCAGCCTGGGGGTTGTGTGGCTCAGAGAGGTTCCACTCAGTGGGAAGTGTTGGTCTCTGCCCGCTGCAGTCCTGGAGAGCTCAGAGGGTCACAAATACCACTGCTTAGAGAGTCACGACAGGCTTGGCTTTCCTCATGGCAATTTTCCACCCCCGGCAGCAATTCACATTGGTAACTTTCTTTGAAAGTTAAAAACATTGTTTCACCTGCGTGGTTATTCAGTCAAGAAAAGTAAGTTCCCAAAGGCGGTTAAAACCCAGAGGGCTCCTTAGCCAGCACAAGATCCTGGGAACAGACAGTGTTTTGGATAAAGCTGAAGAGGAACTCAGCCCAGCTTGTCACGGCCAAGCCCCAATGAGATTTTCTGAGACGACAGTGTGGCCTAAACAGGAGGATGCACCACCACACCATACAGGTCTGACTCACTACTGTTCATCTACATCACCTCCAGTTTAACTTGTATTCATTTAATTAGCAGATGCACAGCTGGTAAAATTACAGCCTTTTACTCAATTTGTTTTGTTACATTTTTGTTTTGTCCAAATTCAGGATATGTTCATGGAGAAAATTATGAAACCTTTTTGGTTCCAATAGGAAACGTCATAGTATAATTTAGGAAAGGCTTTGATTTTTGTTTAAACTGCAGGAATAAAAAATATTACACTTCTAGCTGCCAAAAAAACCCCCAACAATAGCCCATGTCTTATTTGAAACTGAATATGCCTCAACCTTTAAATTTCACTGACTTGGCAGACTGAGAATACCTTTGAAACCCCAAAAATCCAGTGCAGTGCATAAGGAACATAAAGCAACATCAGGAGTCATTGAAGTGTTTATTTCTATTAGAGGCAGTGACTAATTATTTTTACAAAACTGTCTAGTCCCAACTGAAAATACCTTCTTGTTCTTACTTACAACTTGAAGAAACTTACATTTACAAAGTCTTTCAAAAAATTACTGCAGTTAATTTATTCCCCTAAATCAGGCTCTTACTATACTTTTAAACAACTGTGTTCTATCAGATTTAGCCTTCATAGTCTCATCTGATATAGAGGCTTACAATTCCTTCAGTATTTTTGTTTTCCCTTTGTAAGTATTCTTTTCAAATAAATCATCAGAATTATAATGTAATGCAGGTAAAAACTCCTCCAAGCTTGAGTAAGCATTAATATTTCCCAAAATGCTTTCTTCATACAGGATAATGTTCTTCTTTCTCACAACTGGATTAGGTGGCTCCAAGGTCTAAATCACTCATCTCTAACCACCATGGTTCAGGCACAGATACTTGCTTGTCTGACTTTACTGAAGCTACAAAGAACTGGGTCACATGAATATCTTTGCTGATCTGGCCTTAAATACATGCATCTGTCCATGAATTTCAATCCATTATTGAAAAATGTCGTCCAAATTGCAGAACTGCTTCAGGAGTTCTGGAAGACAATCACCTGCTCAGGCAGAGCCACCCAGAGCCAATTGTCCACGATTACATGTAGATGGCTTTTAAATGCCTTAAAGAGGGGAACTCCACTACCTCTCTGGGCAGCCCTTCCTAGCCTGTCTCCCACCAGAAAGCCTCTACAAGACATTAGCTGTATTTCTACAGAAAGACACACATCCAGGAGCAGGAAAAAAAAAAAAACAAAACAAAACAAAAAAAACCCACCAAAACCAAAAAACCAAACAACAAAAACCCCACTGAGTTCCACATTTCCATTCCCTAAATTAAACCACAGGTTTGTTCTGCTGCTCCAGGGACTGAGCTGTAGCATTGGGACAGTTTGCACCAGCCCTTTGCTGTTGTCTTTCCTCACACCAGGGGACAGCACACTTTTATTAAAACTACTTACTGCACTCCTAGCACTATGTAACTCCAAAACAAACAGAGATTTGTCTAGATTTGAATATAAATTGGAAGCAGCATCTGTGTTCACCATACCCTGCACCAACTGCTACATAGTACAATGGTTCCTACACAGTATTTTAGACTAAAGTTCTTAAAATAAATTTTACAGTTTCAGATACTGCTAAGGTTTTCAATACAACTAAACAGCATTCACAATTATCAGCAACTGCTCATATTAACAGAAGTTATTTGAAAAGTGTTATCATCTATCTTAACAAACAACACAGTAACTACCAACCTGAGAAAAAGTAAGGCATTTCGTACTAGATTAACACTGGACATTCACATAAAATTGAAGATTTAAAGATTCCCAGTATCATAAACTGCATGTTTCTGGACACTACAATTTGTCAGACTACTCAAAAAAATTATCAAAACTGCAGACAAGGTAAAAGCTTAATAAACATCTTATACATACAGACACACGTAAAACATTTTCATGTCACAATTACCAAGTGATGACAAGCAAATTTTGTTTCTGTAATTTGGTGAAAAACTGATTTTTTTTTCCTCTTACAAGTATTGCAAAAAGCACCTGGGAGTAAAGGAGGCAACTTTCATCAGATGGGAGGTAGCATCCAGATATGCTGGTAATTTTTATATGAAAAGTTATTATTACTGTGAAATACAACATGCCCTTCCTTCCCTCCCTTTAGACATCCTTTCAGTTAGAAAAGAGATTTTTTTATTAAATTTTTACCAGAAAATAAGTGGTGCAGAATAACTGTTTAAACACAGATGAACACTGGCCAAAGTAACTGACCTCTACTGAAGCAGCTACTCAGGGATGAAAAAGAGTCTCCAAAATCTTCAGCACAGCCTGTGCTGTAATTGATGTTCTCAGAGACACCTGCAGCAAACCAATACCCCAAGTTTCACTCTCTCAACCAAAATGTTGGATGTATCCATTACCAGCCACTGTTTTGGGCACAGCAAAGGAACATAAAGCCATGAAGAAATGCAGGACGTTCCAAACTTGTCCAAAGCCAAGCACCAACTTCCAATTCTCAACCTCACATTCCAAGCTTGTGATGCTGTGTATGCTTCTCCAGCAGCTTTTTGCTAGGCAGCACCACATTACACTTTTCACACCTGTACTTCTTTTTGTGCTTTGTTATGTGCTTTTGGAAAGCCTGTTTATCCATTGTGGAATACCTGCACCTCCTGCAGTGCAGCTTGAGGTGAGTCAGCATGTGGCGTTTGAGGTGGCTGGAGGTGCGGAAAGCCAGGGAGCACTGCTTGCACTGGAACGGCTTCTCCCCTGTGTGGGTCTTCAGGTGGAGCTTCAGGTTCCCATTGTGGGCTGTGCAATAGCCACACTCCTCACACCTGTATGTCTTGACAGGCAGCTCCTTGTGCTCGCAGTGGCAGCCAGGAGTGGAGGTTCCCTCCCCGGTGTGAGAAGCCAGGTGCTGCTTCAAGGACAGCCATTTGCTGGTTGAGTAGTCACAGCTCCTGCACTTGAAATGCCCCACGTTCAAATGTGTGAGCCTGTGCCTGTTCAGGTGACTGGAAGTACGGAACTTCTTCTGACAAACGGTGCAGCTGTAGGGCCTCTCACCTGTGTGAGTCCTGATGTGGAGCTCCAGGTTGCCTAAAATGCCAGTAGCATAGCTGCACTCTACACACTGATACAACAGTGGCTTATTTGGTGCTTGGACATCATTTGCTGTGGCCCTCTGAACACCCTGCTGAACTCCACAGACTTCTGAACCAAGCAAGGAGCTGTTTGAGGCTTTGCAGGAATCAAAATCCCTTTCTGGATATGTGCCTCTGTGGATTTCACGATGCAATTCAAGATTCTCTAAACACCTCTCTACAAAGACGCAACTTCCAAACTCCTGTCCATTTTCCACATGGAGAAGGCTGTGTTTCTGCAAGTGGCTTGATGTTTTAAATACCTCATTGCACTCTTTACACACGAATGATCTTTCATCCGTATGTATCTTTAGGTGCAACCTGAAGTTGTTAGGAACAGCAGTAGCATAACTGCAGTGCTGGCACCTGTACATTTGGAATGTATTTAAATTAGAAGGATATGTATCCTTCAAGTTTTCCACGAAGTTACGAAATGAAGAATCATCTTGCACTTGTGAGTGAGAAGCCTCTGATTGGAGGAAAGGCTCCTCTTTGTAATTGGCACCATCCATTTGGTAGGAGGCCCGAGGAACTTCTGATCTATTTTCAGTAACAGTGAGGCTGTTGTTTCCTTGGCTGTTCTCAAGGAATTTCTTTCCAGGGCATATTTTCTTACTGTCCCACACATCACATGCTTGCTCGAACTCCACTTCAGAAGCCAGGATTCCCCCAGATGGACAATCATTTTCTCTACCAAAAAGAGAGTGAGAAACACGGCCCTGAGAATCACCATCAGCTTTGCATATTTTGTTTTTACAGTATTTATTGCTCTGACTCATACAACCATTAGCCTTTAACTCCTCATGAAATTTCCTGTGAAAGCTGAGATGTCCTTTAGTGTAGAATACCAGGTTACATTCATCACATGTGTAATCCTTTGGAGGTCTTTCAGTTTTCTTTCTCCCACTCAGAGAGTTGGGTTGCTGCGCTTGGCACGTTTCTGTCCCTGCATGGATCCTCCTGTGTCTCTCCAACCCTGATGTGCTGGTGAATGCTGCCTGGCAGAGCTCACAGGAATATGGTTTATCCCCTGCATGGACTTGGCTGTGCCTCACCATGTTTGCAAAATACAATGAGAAGAAGGTGCAGAACCTGCACTGGTAGAGCTTATAGCCAGCATGCCAGTACATGTGATTTAACAGGTAGGACAAGCTGCTGCAGGAGTAATCACACTGAGGGCACTGGTAAGGTGGTCTCTCCTTGTGTCCCTTCATGTGATGAATAAAATTCCTAGGATTTGATGAAGCAAAGAAACAAATTCTGCAGGAAAAGCTAACTGGCACATCCAGAGGTGTAAAGTCCCTTTCAATTTTAATAAAAAATTTATTGTATTTACTTTCTTTTTTCTTGGTCTCAGATTCTCTTTCTTCAGATCCTTTCTGCCTCCCTTTTCTCACACTTAGTCTATTTTTCCTTGCCTTTTGCAACATAGCAATCTTATGAAATTTAAGGTGATTCTTAAGATTGACAGAAAAGAAAAAAGTTCTTTTACAAAAGCAGCATTTATGTATTTTCTTATCTTTATGAGCTGAATAAATATGTTTCTTCAGGTGTGCACTGCATTTGTAAACAGAACTACAAAACTTGCACTTGAAACTCGATCGTTCCTTCTCCTTTGTAAAACAAGATGTTTTAGGAAGAGGTGTGATGGTCATACTACCACTCAGCCACGTTAAACCTTCCTGCTGGCTCTGGAACTCTTTTGGGCTTGCATGAGAAGAAACAACTTCTTGTTGCTGGTATCTTTTCTTACTGAATGGTGTTAACATCTTGTAAATATGCTCTCCAGCAGTATTTAATTCAGCAGAAGTGGAAGGACTCATGTTAGGTTTCTCTACATCTTCTAGATCCTCCTTAAAAGTAGAACAGCCATTAAGAAATGGATCAGAAAAATTATAGCTACATTTCTCTTCTTCTTTCAAGCCATGTTCCGAAAGAGAACTTAGAGTTTCATCTTCAAATTTGCTTATTTTCCTGTACTCAATTTCCTTATCTTCATCCTTTGAGGAATCAGAATCTACAAGGAGATAATAAAAAGTCAAAATTCATACAATCACAAGTATGCATGATTAATTCATAATAATAATCCCAAATTGCCTAACAACTTGCTTGTTCTTCACTGCTTCTGATTCCTTATTATTTCCCTCTCTCCATTTTTCTCTAATGCCTCTCTTCATGCTCCCCTCTGCCCCCAACATTTAAGTGTTGCTACTAGTTAGAAGCCACCTTCTTTCATACTCTCTGTTCTCACTCAAGACTCTGAATTTCACAGGACAACACCATGTCCAGTTTTTAACAGAACACCTTTATGCCAGGATTCCTATGTATGTACTAACGCCAAATTTTTCTAATGCTCCATTCTCACAAATACCATGTTTTTTCTGCGTTTTTGAGAACATTTCCCTGATGAAAGGCCAACCTTTTTATCATTGGAGGAGAATGACAAAGTACCAACTTCTTGTAATCTCACTGCCTTTCGCAGGAGCCTGTGAAAGAACTGAGCATACCCCAGACAGTATTTTCCTTCTGCTGCACTTATGAATCTAATTTGAAATGCTTACTCTATAAGAAATTGGTTTCATAGCATTCTATACAATTTTGTATTTCAAAAATTCAAGGTTTACCGTATTTATTAAACTCTTGAAATAACCTTATTAATATATTACCTTCCATTTTAACGATTATCTTAAATTCCTTGTAGATATCTGGTTGTTTCTGTGGACTGCCATCAAAAAGAACACTTGCAACACTGACAGGTTCTTCTTCATGTTTGGGTACCACTACCAATGTCTCAAAAGTGTCAGCTCTGTCACTGTCAGTGGAGGAGAGGAGAGGAGGAATCTTCTGAAAGCCATCGTCATTGCCACAATCTTCTCCATCGCTGTATTTTATTATCTCTGGAAGCTCTGTTTTGCAAGATGATGTAGGTAACATGCAATTTTGACCATATTTATCCATATCTGCACCATACCCATCACTTAAAAATAACTTTGTTTTGTTATACACACTCTCAGCAAGCCATTTATCCTCAGAGTACTCAACACAATTATCTTCATTTGAAACACTCTTGTTTGCATCCCAATTGCCTACACTGCTACTGCCGTTTGAAGGCTCCACTTCATGTTCTAGGCAAAGGCTGTTGTTTAATTTAAACTCCTGCTCCACCTCGGGAATGGACACTTCCTGATCCGCATCAACATCCTGGAGAAAATCCTCATCGCTCAGCACAAAGATAGTGACTGGCAACACAGTCTCAAAGACCTCGGCCTCTGCGAGGAGAAACAAAGACAATTATCGTAATTACCCCCAAAAAAACCCCAAAACCCCAGGGCACCGCGTCCACCATAATCCCCGCGCACACCCAGTGCGCATGCGCATCCCCGCCAATTCTCCCCGCATCCCCACTTTGCGCGGGCTCTCGGGCACCGCCGCTCCCGCGGGAGCCGCGCCGGATCCCTGCCCAGGCCACCGGCACTTACCGCTGTCCGCGGCCGCCTGCGGGATCCCCTCCGCGGCCACCTGCGACACTCCCGGCTCCGTCGGCATGTCCGGGCCGTTCCGCCGCGGGACTCGAGCCACCGGCGCTGTGCGCCTGCGCAGAGGGGCGGTGCCGCTGGCGCCTCTCGATTTAAGGAAGAGGCGGGGGCGCGGCTTAAGGAATGCGTGGGGCGAGCCCCGAGGCTTTCAAATACGTTGGAAAATTCGGTTGAAAACGTGCTCTTCAGTGGTTTAAAAACTCCGTTTAATTACCCACCCGGCCGGGGAGCCGCCAGCTCTGGGCAGAATTATGCGAATGCTCTGCGAAACCTGTTCCCGGTTTAAGCAATTTTGATCGGTTGTTACTTCTATTCCTGTAAAATTAGATCTCAGCTAATACGGATTATAGTCTTAAAATAGGCATTGTGCCAACAATAAGGCACTCCTTTGTGTGAAAAACGCCAATCACTTGTTTTAAATTTTTAAAAGTATAATGGTAATAAAATGGTTATAAAAATAGAATTAGAGTAATAAAAAAAATTGAACAATTAAGGTTAGGACAATACAAGACAATAAAAACAAAGAAACAGGCGTCTGGGTGCCTTCCCGAGCAAAAAGCTCTGAAGAAGGACCCCCAATTAACAAAGAGTTATCCCTTAAAAGTAATAGCCTGTTGAATATTCATACATTTCATACATGATGCATAAATTCTATTCAAACAGATAATTCTCTCTGGTTAGTGTCACTTTTTTCCTTTAATCTCTATGGCGTCTTCAGGGCTGAGTGAGGCAGGAGAAGCTGGTCTTTTCTGATGAGGAAGTTATAAATTCTTTTTCTCTGAAAGATTTATGTTTTCCTGTGGCTGGTATATAAAAACTACATTTTAACTACTAAACTACATTTACCATACTATCAAAATACTAATACAACATTACTAATCAATACAACATAATACATTTAGTAAATACCTTGCATAGATTCATATAATAGGCACTTTTCACACTTGTTAGGGACAGAAAGAATCACAGTCGCAGGCAGGAGTCACAAAATTCATGGAAACACAAAACAGCATCTTTGGTTTCATCCTGTTCTCTTGGCTGTTCAGGCTGAAAGTGGAAAATGTATGAACCTGTGTGTAAACATATTTGCACGTGTAATGCACGTGCATAAAGAGATGTAGCTCTTTATATACATATATAAATTTGTAGACACGCAGGGTGTCCCTGCCCATGACAGGGTGGATGGAAAGAGGTGGTCCCTTCCAACAAAAACCATTCTGTAATACTGTGAGTTGGGGCTGGAAGGGACCTCTGGAGACCATCCAGTCCAAACCCCCTGGTAAGGCAGTGTCACCTGGAGCAGCTGACATGTCCAGATGGGTTTGGAGTGTCTCCAGGGAAGGACAATCCACAAAATCCCCGGGCAGCCTGCTCCAGTGCTCTGCCACCCGCAACATGAAGTTCTTCCTCATGTTGAGCTGGAAATTGTTGTGTTTCATTTTATGGCCATTGTTCCTCATCCTGTTGCTGGGCACCGCTGTAAAGAGTCTGGCACCATCCTCCTGGCACCTGCCTTGGAGATACTTACATAGATTGTTGAGATCCTCTCTCAGTCTTCTCTTCTCCAGGCTAACCAGGCCCAGTTCCTGCAATCTTTCCTCATAAGAGAGATGCTCCAGAGGCCTCATCATCTTTGAAGCCTCTCCAGGAGCTCCTTGTCCTGCCATTCCAAGGATCCCCCCAGCTCCCAGCACCCTGTTCCTGACATTATTTTTTCCCCACCCCCAGCTGTGATCCCACATTCTGCACTGCTAGAGGATTCCCAGTTCTCATTTTCCAGGCTCAGCACTCCATAGTGGTGTCTCCAGAAGAGAGTGGAACGTTTAGCCACTCCAATGAGAGGATTTTCCCCTATTCCCTGTCTTCTTCCCCCAGTAAAAATCATGGAACCAATTATCTGCCTTAATTTCAAAGCCTTGCACTTGTGTGCACTTGTATGGAGCTGCACCCATTTGTAGGAATATTTGTTCAGATTGTGAAGTTTAGGTGGCATCTTTTTTATTTTCAGGTAGAACCCATGAAGTCTTGAGGGAGGATCATTTCCAAAATCCTCCCCACTGGGAGTATTAAATTAGAGAAAGATGGGAGGAGTATTGGTTTCTGTGTTTCAGCTCTCAGGGAGTTTGGGAGACTCTACAGAGTGAGAAGACTTGTTGATACTCCAAGGTGATTGAAACAGGTGCTGGGATGAGCATGTCTTGTGTAGATTTCTTGCTGCCTGAGCAAGCCACAGCGTGTGAAATAACAAATGTAAAAAAATCTTCTCCTGGCATAACCTTCTGAGTCTTCCCCACAAGATGGCTCTGCAGCCATAGGCTCTGCAAGGGGAGACTGGTAATTTCTCCTTTTTTAAAGCATTAAATTTAAAATAATCTCCTTTGAAAGATATCTCCCTCACTAGAAAACCTGCAAAGTTCTGTGAAAACTTTACGAAGATGTTAATCCAAGCCTTTTTCCTCAAAAGTGGTTCTCTCCAAACTTTTTCTTGAAGGAACAGACTATTACTCTCAGCCTAATACTTCATGATACCATCATCCAATGGATAAAATAACCATGAAATGTCTGAGGAATGAATCTGGTCAGTCTGGGCTTCATCTGTCTTTATAAGCCCTTTGCACAAAACTATGTTTTGCAAATTCAGCTTGCAATGGAGTGATCTGAACCTGCTTGCAACTGTGCTTGTGCCCAGACCAGCATGAAAAAAAGTTGTGGAAGGTATCTTGTGAGGAGTAGGACGGGGGGGACTGGGGGACGGGGGGGGTGTGTTGGGGGGGGTGTTGGGGGGGGAATGGCTTTAAGATGAAAGAGGGTGGGTTTAGAATGGGTATTAGGAAAAAAAATTTCCCTCTGATGGTGGTGAAGGATGGTGGTGAAGCTCTGGCACACTGTTGGGGGTTAGTTTTTTGTTTGTTTGTTTGTTTGTTTGTTTGTTTGTTTGTGGTTTTTTTGTTGTTTGGTTTGGTTTTATTTTTTTTTTTTCCCCCTATAGAATACCACCCCCTCCGCCCCATAAGTTGCTAAGAGACTAAATACGGATGCTTAGAGGGTGCTTGGCACACACAAAAGGGTGGGGGAAGATCACTTAAGTTTGGGAGAGGGAAAGGCACAGTGCTCCGGGAGGTGCGCGTGCTTTTCTCCTGCTCTCGGCATCGGAGAGGCACAGTCGGATGACTACTGGCTGCGTGAAGAGTCCACTGATAACGGAGGGTCCAGTCCTGGGAATTCTATCGTCTGCTGGAGCAGGAATTCGGATCCACCTCACCTGCTCTGCTGGAGCTGCGTCAGCCTCATCCAGCCGTCGTGGTTTCTTCAGCACTGCTCGCTTTGCCTGCCGGGACAACCCACCGTTTCCAGTCATCAGCCCCGGAGCATCCCACCGTTTCAGCTTGGTGCTCTCGGCGTCCCAAGAGATCAGACTGCCCCGGGCTTGTGAAACAAAGCCCCTCGAGGTTCTTGGTTCTGTTTATTATTATTATTATTGCTGTAGTTGTTGTTGTTTGTTTTTCCAGTTGTATTTACTAGTAAAGGACTGTTATTCCTTTCCCCATAGCTCTGACTGAAAAGCCTCTTTAATCTTCTAAATTATTATAACTTGGAGGGAAGGGATTGGAATTCCCCATTCCTAGAGAGGCCCCGCCTCTCCCTAGCAGATACCTGTCTTTCAAACCAAGACACACAGGTTGCCCTGTGGCTGCCCCATCACTGGAAGTGTTCCAGCCAGGTTGGGTGGGGCTTGGAGCAACCTGGGATAATGGAAGGTGTCCCTGCCCATGGCAGGAGCTGAAATGAGATGATCCTTAAGGTTTCTTCCGACCCAAACCATTTTGTGATTATGTGAAATATTAGATACTAGGAGAAATTGAAGCAACCCAAATAGATTGTGATTATTTGAAGTGTGGATTTTTGACATCTTTGTGGCCAGAACAGTAAGTTACCTCAACTAACATAAGATATTGACCTGAAAGGTGTAACTTGAGAGTGTAGTCACCTTAGGCTGCGAGTGGGTTTTATCCTCCTGCATTTAATCCTGTAGGTTGGAAGAGCCTATGCCAGTAATTTTGTAAGGTCTTACACCAGTATCCTTCACTTTACCAGCCAGGCCACATAACAATAAATCAAGCTGGAAATACTGAACAAAAAGCCTAAAAGTTGAGGGATAAAGATAATGTCACTTTTAGACCAGGGAGAGTCAGAGGATTGTTCCTGGGAAACTTACATTATGTAGGTGCATAATGTAAGTGTGTATGGTCTGGCAATAAAAGCAGAAGTGGTAGCTGAATACAAGTCCAGCTGGGAAAGCATAGAAAAGAGGCTGGATAAGTTGTAAATGAAGTTATAGTTCAATGTCAGCTAATATAAAGAGGGATATATCTCCAGAAGGATTGCTCAGTGCAGTTTCAGCTGTATTAGTATTAGGACTGTGAACTACAGGGACTGGGAGCTTTTTAACAGCCCGGATGTTTCAGTAACAAGCCAAGACTTAGTAATTAAATTGATTCTTTTACTACAAAACCTGCTGGTTTGTTTTTCTCTTTCTCACACTGCCACTTCTTTTTTTTTTTTTTTTTTTTTTTTGGAAAACAGCTCCACTGAAGTCTGTTCCAGAGGGAAGAGAAGAAAACACATCAGTGAGGACAAAGAGCTGAGCAGCACTTAGGCACAGAGCCTTCTCACACCAAATGCCCAGAGAGAATGCAGCTGAGGATTGAGAGTCACACAAAATCCCAGCACACTCTGTTTTCCAATACCTTCTGCCCAAAGCAGATCTCTTATCACTCAGTTCACCTTGAACTTGTGGAAACTGCAAGACTAGGAAAAAAATTCAGTCTTATTGTTAGGGTACAGGAGCCAGGAAATTTGATTTCCATTCCTTTTTTTCCTGCAGGTTTGTGAAAATCCCAACTGTTTGCCGAGTTTTCAAACTCTTCACATCGCTTTAAAAGCACAAAGCAGCGTTCTTATATGTTTTCAGCTCTCAGTATTGGAAGAAGAGTTTGATTTATTGCCATATGCAGCATTTCCCTAAATCTGGAGACAAATGCATCTAAGGTAGAACTCAGGAAAATCTGGAAATACAGAGCAAATTTCTCTGGTACATTGAGCATGGTCCATTCTACTGATTTTGCTCTTTTTCTCTTCATAGAATCATAGAATAGTTTGAGATAGAAGGACCTCTTAAAGGTTACTGAATCCAATCCCGCTGCCATGGGCAGGGACACTTTCCACTAGACCAGGCTGTTCCAAGTCCCTTCCAACCCAGACTTGAACACTATCATGGATGGGGCAGTTCTCTCGTGCCTTTCTGATGTGAAAGACAGAGAACTTCTGAATCAAAAATGATTGCTTTTTATGAGGCCACGCTGATCTGAGCAAAGTTAGCCCAAAACTGATTTATGGAGTTTGTTGCAGTTTGAGAGAAACAAACGTGGCAAAGGAAATTTCAGCTTGAAAGTTCCAGCATAGCAAGACCTCATTGTGGATAATGTGAGGAAATCTTAATAGAAGGGGTTGGTGCCTCTGCCTTCTATAATTTGAAAACTGAACATTAAAATACTGACAGTAACAGAGGGTAATGAGCCATTGCTTGTCAAGAATGATGCATAGGAAAAGGTCAGCTCTTTGGGAAAGCAAGTGCCTGTGGATTGACAAAGTTAATCATAAAAATAAGTGTATTGCTGCCAAATTGCCAGTTGCTGGGTAACCCACAGGTGAAGGGAAGTGAATTTGCTTAGTAACAGGAGTTTAATGATTCACCATCTGGGTGAAGTATTCTTCAGTGGAGCGTGTATGATTTTTATTTAGACAATGCAGTCTACCTGTACCAATTTACCAGCTAATCTGTCTCTAGACTCCTTTCATAATATTGGCTGCAAGCTTAACTCAGTTGTCTGAATATGAATAATAATAAAAGTTCTCATATTAGTTTTTCTGTATCCTTAATGGTCTTAAATTAACTTAAAGTAACACATCCACACCAGATAAATAGCATAATTACTTTGTGGAAAAGGTGCTTCTTAGGCATAAGATTTGGAGACCAACCTGAAAACATGATAAACTCTTTTTTTTTTCTTTTTTTTTTTTTTTTTAATATAGCATGGCAAAGTTGCCTCAGTCAAAACAGAGAGCGTTCTGTTTGCTTTTAACTGGATGTTAATAGTTTAGCTGTTTTTTCACATGGTTTTTGCATTGAATTTTTCCCTGTGAGGGTGGTGAGGCCCTGGCATAGGTTGTCCAGAGAAGCTGTGGCTGCCCCTGGATCCCTGGAATTGTCCAAAGCCAGGTTGGATGGGGCTTGGAGCAGCCTGGTATAGCAGAAGGCATCCCTGTCCATGGCAGGGGCTGAAACAAGATGAGGTTTCAAGTCTTTTCAACCCAAACCATTTATTACTCTATGAATTTGTGTGGCAGGGCTTTTCTGCAGATTGGAGGCCTTTTGGTGTGATCTGGTCTTGCCCTATTGTGAATTCCTGTTACTGCCCCAAACTCGGTGATTAGGGACACCTTCCACTAGGCAGGTGACTCTGACTTGATCCAGGCAAAACAAAAGGTCTCCTACACAATTTCCAGGCACACTTTAGGGTTAGCATGGGCCAGGGCTAATTTCCCAGAACAGAAATAAACAGAAGGAATGAGCAGAGAAGATTAATGCCTGCACAAAATCAGATGAGAACCTCTGGCACTCATGATGCCATCTAGAAAAATGTTATAACATGCAAGTAACTTTTTTGTTTGTACGTTTCAGAAGATTTCTTACAAAGTCCCTTCAACCCTGAACTATATGGGGTTCAGATGTAGTCTATGGAATTATAGTCAGCCTGGTTACTTGTCTGCAGCTGGGAGGAGTGTTTCAGCTAAAAGCAAAATAGATGAATGGTCTTTCAACTAATTTTCAGCATTGTTTTATATTCTCTAGCTGCTTCTAAATCACAGCAAAAATCAACAATATTATTCATACTGACAAGATTAAAAATGATAAAAAATTATGGAAAAGGAGAAGACAAAGTTTTTGTGTTTCCAACCTTTTCCTCAGCTAAACATTTCAGGTCCCTCCTACCTTATTTTTGTATTTTCCCTCCATCTTAGATTATTCCATCTTAAAATATTTTTGGTACCTTTTTGCATTTTTAGCAAGTGCAAAATACTGGGTTTTTTTTCTGTATTTTTGCCTTGCATAAGTGGCAGTTACACAACACTTTGGAAATTATTCAGACATTCACCAAATGGTATGGATTGCTCATTAAATTAAGATCATTACTAGGGTGATTGAGCAGTCTAAAGGCATTATATTTATATTTTTCCCAGTGAGGGTAGTGAGGCCCTGACACAGATTGCCCAGAGAAGCTGTGACTGCCCCATTCCTGGAAGTGTTCAAGTCCCGGTTGGACAGGGCTTGGAGCAACCTGGGATAGTGGAAGGTGTTCCTACTTTCAGGAATCTCATTCCTTTTCTGTATTCATTCCTTATCTCTATTTCTTTATGGAATATTTAAAAACAGAAATCCAGATCTTGTCCAAACAGGTCTGCATTTCCTGATAGATGGTATGAATCTGTACACCTCAGATATGTCTGTTAAGTTCACAAAATGCTCTGAGATTTCCCAATACAGCTATTACGGAAATAGCCATTGTTATTCTTGTTTTTAATAACTGCGGACAGTCAGGAATATTTTGCGGTAAGTGCCAAGTTATAAGCTGTGATTCTGAATAGAGTTTTTCAAATACTCAAGGGGTCTATTATGTTTGAGGTAATTTGTCTGGACTGTCATCCCAGAAGCATCTGGTGGAAGGGGATCAGACTGGTGCAACAAAGACTGGCAGCGGTACTCACATGTCCTCTTACGGAGCCACTTTATGGGTTTGGTTCTGCTAAAGATGTTGAACACTTTTCAGGGCATTACTGAATTTTCTTGAGCTGTCTGAAACTCAGCATTTCCATTTCATGGCAAATATTGAAGTTTCACAGTATGTTTTTATTCTCCGTATGAACATACCCACAAGTATAAAACCTGTCCTGCCCATTTAGAAAAGTGTTGTTTTAAACAAAGAATAAATATATAGAGAGAAATTTCACTTCAAAATTAAATTACTAGTTCAAAGCTTATTTTGTTTGGTTCCTAATCTTAGTATGAGGTGTTGGTTTGTGTCTGAAGAAGGAGAACGGAGCTGGGGAAGGGTCTGGAGCACAGGGGGGCTCAGCCTGGAGAAAAGGCGGCTCAGGGGGAACCTTCTGCCTCTGCACAACTCCCTGACAGGAAGGTGAGGACTGGTGGGAGTTGGGCTCTGCTCCCAAGAAACAAGTGATAAGACAAGAGGAAACAGCCTCAAGTTGCACTAGGACAGGTTAAGGTTGGATATTAGGAAAAAAAAATCTTTATTAAATAGGTTATCAATTATTGGGCAGTGATAGAGTCACCATCCCTGGAGGAATTTGAAAAACATGTAGATGTGGCACTAGGGGACATGGTTTAGTGATGGACTTGGAAGTGCTGGGTTAATGATTGGATTCAATGATCTTAGAGGTATTTTCTACCTCAAGCAGTTCTGTGATTCAATGTTTCTCTCCTGACACAACAGTTCTAATGGTTCAGGACATGGCCCAGCTCATCACACTATATCCTGTCAGGATAAGAACCAGGTAAGGATGATATTGGTGGGCAACCACATGGGCAGTTTCTAGAGGATGAGATTCATCGGCCATTACCTAATTTTAGGTGGCTTTTTTTTGTTGTGACTACATTGGAGCTTGATGATCAAATTCCTGATTTGGAGAGGGATTTTCTGCAGCCAAAAAAGTGTAGTCCAAGTCAGTGTTAAATTAGATACCTCTACTTAGACAAGTGATTTTCTGTCTCCATTGCCTGTATTGAGTCATTCTCCACTAGCATAATGGGAGTCTAGACTGTTGCAGCCATGTCCATATAGGTTTGAATTTGGTGCTGAATTTCCCCCTATTCTGTTCACCAATGGATGAGAGCTTTCTGAGGACTAATTAGTGGCAATAACTTGAAGCCTCTTTTCCCTTTATTGTTATTATCTTTATAATATGCATGAGACCATTTTGGGCCTGTGATCCAGAACATGTAACCAGACTAGGGTACATAAAGGCTGTCTTGTCACTGGAATGTTTTGAAGTTGTTGATATAAAATCCTACTGAGGCAAAGCTCTGTAGTTCATGCAAGACAACTCAAACCCAACTGGGTTTATCTGAACCTGTCTCCATTAGGATCTTGTGTTGACTTTGCTATTTGATTTAGCAAACAGCTGTAAAAGACAACATTTTGGAAACCAGTCTAATGAAGATACTTAGAGTGATATCCTTCCAACCACGTTTGAATTTGAGAAAATTACTTCAGGCTTTATTCCCTTTATTGTTGATGGGAGGAAGCAGAATTTAGAGTGTGAGTCATCTGACCTATTTTAGATGTCCATTTTGGAGTGATGAGTTGCAGATGAAATGCTGATTTCTCCCTGTTGAGCAGTAGAAGGCCAGAGGGAGATTAGTTTTGATGCAGGTGACCAATGGGATTGGAGGAACTCATCCCATTCCCGCTTCAGGGTACAACATTTGGCCTTATCAGCAATAGCTTTATTGCCCAGCAAATGCCATGGCTGATATGGGATCTCTGCCAGGACAAGTCTGCATGGAGATAAGACCAGCCACTGGAATTGGAGCTCCATTTCCATTTGAGAATTATTCACAGCCCACTGAGGTCAACGGGAATCTTTCCACTGGCTTCAATGGGCTTTGCAAACCCCTGGGTTTCAGCATACATTAATTTAGCAGCTTGTGCCACAATTTAAGATAACATCATTCTCCTGGGTTTTATTATCAATGTTTTGCCAAAGGTCAGCACTCTCACAGCAGAGCTGGCAGACCAAAGTCAGCCACAGACTCATACAGCGGTTCACTTGGTCATAAAGGCCTTGCATGTGCTACTCTGAACAGATTCCTTCCCTTGGTACCTGAGTCTCCTTTGGTTTGGTTTATCTAGTCCATAGTCTTCATCATCATAGAAATCCATATTTAATCCCTTTGTCCAAGACTGCCAGGGGTCTGTGGTTTACAAAGAACAGTGTCCCTATCCAATCCCCACTCCCTGACATGTGATCTCTGTTCTTTCAGCCTTTAACCACCTTGAAGCTGCATCTCAGAACCGAGTCTGGTGGATTAAATAAATTACCTCTGATAAAGAGGGGACTGAAAGTACCTTTGATATGAACTCAAGATAGACCAAAAAATTGGGGTAAAGACTGTATGTTCTTCCTTTCTGCCAGGCAGGCAGAGATGTTGCTTATTTGAAGGAAAACTATTAAGAGAAAATTCAGTATTGAATTGTATAACTGAAGCTTGAAACTTTATTAATTACAATTAAATAACTTGAGAAGATAAAATGGCTTTTGTGGCAAGTGAAGACTTTGGAGAGAAAACAGAAGAGTTTAAGTATTTGTCTTGTTTTTGTGGTAATATGGATATTTTTGCAATACTTATATTTTTACTCACTCCACTTCCCCAAACATCCTTTTTATTATCTGGGAAAAATTATTCTTTTAGAGCCCACACAGTGCTTCAGAGAACATGCTACTGCGTTACCAGAAAAGCCTTACAGGTACCGACAATTTTCTGTGTCAAAAGAGGACCAAACTCAAGTTCACTGCGTTGTCCAGATCAATGTGATGTGACTTTCACAGTCAGACACAGATCATTCAAATATTAATAACATCATTGTCTTGGTCATGTTTCTACAGGAGGGAACTGGTAATTAAAAATCTTTGGGGAAATAATATTACAGTTGGACAGCTAAAATACTTTCCTTTGTTTTAAATATCAAGCAGGCTTCATGATCACTGCATGCTCTGAGGAATTTTGGTTTTGGCAGTAATGGAAACAAGGGGAATATAACACAGTTGAAAGCCTCAACTCAAGATTTGAGGCTGTATGTTCATCCTTTATTACATGTTTCTTGTGTTTCTTAGAATGTCTGTCAGGACAGGATTCAAATCAACCAAATTTAGCCACTTGAAACTTGGGTGGCTTATTTAAGACACCTCTCTGTAATCCCAGAGTGTAATTACCTTCCTGTAATCCCAGAGTGGTTTGGGTTGGATGGGACCATAAAGATCATCTTGTGCCACCCTCTACCATGGGCAGGGACACATTCCAATATCCCAGGTTGCTCCAAGCCCCATCCAGTCTGGCCTTGGACACTTCCAGGGATCCAGGGGCAGCCACAGTTTTTCTGGGAAACTGTTCCAGGGCCTCACCACCCTCACAGTGAATAATGATGGTATTGTAATGATGAAATTATAATTGTGATTATAATTATTGCTATTATTGCTGTTATTGCTTGTTGGGGAGGAGGAAGCCAAAAACCCCTATAAATATGATTGCCTATATTCTGAGAATGAGAAACCTGTAGGTGAGATAGAATTGAAAGTAAGTTTTGATGTTTGAGATGTATTAGATACTGGATGTCTGGGAAAACAGTTATGTGACCATCTGAATGTTACCTGCAGCCAGACCCAGGTCAAATGGAATGTTCTGTCTCACCCCTCAATGTATGGTTCATCCCACACCTGTAACCCTCCCCCGAAGTATCAGGTATCTGTAACCCCATTGGCACAAGTCCTGTTCCTTATCAGGGGGCTGCGAAGGTGGCTCGCTCTTTTTTTGCGCTTTGCTGTTTGCTCTCTTTGCTTGCACCCTTCCCCGAGGACTTTCCTCTCTTGGAATTTCCTCTCCTCTCCCTTCCCCCACTTTCCTAGGCCTTGCCACGAGCTGCAGCCTGGCAGCTCAGAGCAAGGCCCCCACATCCCTTACAATAAACCTCATCTTCTAAAACCTAACTTCAGAGATCTCTCGTCTACATTTATCTACACAGTCCTGGAGTCCTCAGCAGCAGGAGGAAGCAATTTCTACAATTGCTATTATTGCTATTATTACTATTATTGCCATTATTGCTATTTTTGCTATTATTAAATTTAATGTGAATAGACACTTCCAAATAACAACTGATTTCATCCAGAGAAGGTGCATATTTCTCCACTGAGGGTGTCTTTCGTTTCAGTGATCTTTCACTATTGACTCCAGGGGAAGTCTGGATGACCAGTTTCAACCAGATCTGAAATTTTTAAATGGTTTTATTTCATTTAAATACATTCTCTGGTCAAGTTAGGGCTATGAAATCTTTTTAAGTACATGTGACAGCTTTTAATATATTCAGTTACAAGCCAATAAATATTTGCTTCAAATGTTCAGGTTATAAAAACGATTTCAACATGTGTGACAGTAAAATATTTTAATATATTCAGTTACAGGCAAAAGTAGATTGGTACTACCCTATCAACTCCATGCATTAAAATGGACACAAGTCAATATGACAGCAATGATGAGTGAAAAAAGGGTCATAATTATGGTTCTTTATTTACCTCATAGTTTTTGTGCCTCTTGTATTCATGCTGTCAGAGTTTTTCTAAATAACCATAATGGATAGAGATGGCCTAGAATTTCCCCTTCTGAATCAATACAGAGATTCTCTCCTGATGAGGACATGGAGTCTACAAACAAACAAACAAACAAACAAACAAACAAACAAACAGTGTTTGCAATGCAGGCTGAATAGCAAATGCAGCTCCACTTCCAGATAAGCCCAACTGAGCCATGGGGACCTTTTTCCCCAGGTCCTAGTCCAGGTTCAACAAGCCCCCAGCACCAAGCCTCATGAAATTCAATGAGGCCAAGTGCAAGATGTTGCACCTGGTCAGGAAAACCCCTGTTATCAACCCTGAGAATGGATTGAGAGCAGCCCTGCTGAGGAGGACTTGGGGGTGCTGGTCAATGAAAAGCTGGGCTTGACTTGGCAGTGACTGCTCGTTTCTTGCACTCATAGCCCAAAAAGCCAACTGTGTCCTGGGCTGCATCAGAACCAGGCTGAGAAGTGAGTCAAGTGAGTCAATTCTTTCTCTGCTTTGCTTTTGTGATATCCCATCTGGGGTGCTGCATCCAGCTGTGGGAGCACCAACACAAAAAAAGATCAGGGACATGTCCATAGGAGGGCACAAAGATGCTCCAAGGGCTGGAGCCCCTCTGCTCTGGAGCCAGTCTGGGAGAGATGGGAATGTTCACCTGGAGAAGAGATGGCTCTGGAAGACCTTAGAGCCCCTTCCAGTGCTTAAAGAAGGCTTCCAGGAAAGCCAAAAAGGGAATTTTTATAAGGGTATTTAGTGACAGGACAGGGGCAATGGCCTCAAACTGACAGGGTTTATATTTGGATTAAATATGAGGAAGAAATTCTTCCCTGCGAGGGTGGTGAGGCCCTGGCACAGGTTGCCCAGAGAAACCCTGCCTGCCCCATCCCTGGAAGTGTCCAAGGCCAGGTTGGACAGGGCTTGGAGAAACCTGGGATAGTGGAGAATGTCCCTGCCCATGACAGGAGCTGAAATGAGATGAGCTTCGAGGTCCCATCCAGCACAAACCATTCTGTTCCCATGAATGTGTGACAGTGATTTAGAGGATATAAAGAAGTAAGCTTTTATTTGCATCCATTTCTGAGGCATTAAAGCACAGAAAGATTTAATCCCTGGCCAAAAAGCAGTGACAGGAAGACTGTGGCAAGGCAAAGATCCGAACCCAGAATGCCCCAGGGCCCTCACCACAATTTTTTTTTTTTCTGAGCGTAAGTTCATCTCTGTTTTTTCAGTGTAATTGAGTGCAGGAAGTATTCACAGTCACTGTTGCTGTTTTTGAGCATGGTCTATTAGAGAATAATCGGAACCAGCCTCTTAGAAACAAGACAATAATTTTCTGATGTACAGCAGATAATGTGAGCAGCAGAGGAACTGATGTCATCCCTACCTGAGATGAAGGAGACTGCAGTGATGCTTTTCTGAGGCCTTTCCTTGTCTTACGAGTTTTTCACTGTAGAGGGGCCCTGGTAAGGCAAGCAAGAGGGATAACTCAATATTAGCAAAACAAACTGAACACTGTGTGAACATGGGGGAAAGAGCTGGAATTTTCTCTGTGCCAATGCAGGGAATACCCACTAAATATTAACTTACTCCCAGTTTTGTTTCCTGTCAAGTATCAAGAGCAATGAGTAAAGGACCTAGCTGCAAGTCAATAACACTTGTGGGATTAATTTTTTGCAAGTTTAATGATCTCTTATATCCCTGCAAAGGGCATTTCACACCGCTGCAAAGGAGCGAAGTGTGAAGAAGTAAAACCTAAAGCACTTTCCAAGGTGTGGAAAATGCTTTCTGAAAGCAATGTGTTGCTGCAGCTCAGTTAACCTTGAAAACTCAAGCAATTAATATGCAAGTGACTAAGAAATAATAATTAAGAGAAAGTAGTTCTTCTTCTTTCCCTCATAATCCTATTCTGTGCCATATTTACAACTATCCTGAGTTGGCAGTTTTTTATAGGGGGAACTAACCACTATTTGCCTTAAAGGGTCAAAAGACCTCAGAAAGGAAGTCAAGACAACATAGCTGTGACTTCTCTCACTCATATGATTATAATTTGAAGGCTGGAAAAGAGACCTGAACATGATTTAATGAAGAAAATGACAGAGGGTCTTTACATGAGACTTCTGGTTCTCTCCCTGCTGCTGGGGACCCTTAAACTCCAAGCAATGTCTTTCACGGGAAGTTAAAATCCAGGGAAGTTGCCTTAGCAGTAGGTTGCTGTGATAGTTGTCAGTCAGGCAGCTCTGCTCAATGCTGTCCTTAACAGAGTCCTTGTCAAAGAGCTGGTGATGCCACCAGTTTACTGCAGAGCAGAAGTTTTGCCTTCCCCATTCTACCGAATAAGAGATTTGTTAACATCGAGCCTCTGTTATGCCCTTGTTTCCCAATCTTTTTTTTTTTCCTTTCTCCATTAAACTTTTTGTTCCAGATTGGACAAGGTAACCTGCTCTTTTCCATCCAAGAGAAGACTCTCCATTAATTTTCTCTCTTATCTGCATCTATATTTTTACAGGATTCAGTCTCAGCTATTTTACTTCTCTCCAAATAATGAGTTGTAATCCTGGCATTTTTGAATTCCCAGCATGGGTCTATTTAGAAATTAGTAAGAGTAATTCTAATATGAAAGAAAATTGTCCTCTTTAAGCTATTGTTGTGTCACAATGGTGCTGAGACGCACAAGCCAACAACGGCGCTGCTTTGTTACCAGGCACTGGGTCAGGCCTTGGGAAATGTAGAATTTCAGAGGGTCAGTCAGAGGCAGCGAGAGGAAGCAAGTGACCTGAGCAGAGTCACAGTAGGCAGCACCAGAGCCAGGGCAGTGCCACGGAGTTCATCTGTAGTGCCGTAAGATTGCACCCTTGAATCCTGCCATGCTGTCTGTGTGGGATACACAGCCATGCCTGCTCTGGGGTCACATCCCTGGGCTGCTCTATTCCTGCCTTGGCAGAGAAACTGGACAGGGAGTAGAGGTGGGTGTGCCCAAACAGTGTTCAGAGAGTCCATGATGTCAGCACAACTGGGTTACACCATTTGGGCAGAGATTATTGATATATAATCAGCTCTGGCCCCAAAGGTTCTATAAAAACCCTGATCTCTTGTCTTCCACTCTGGCAACCTTTACTCTGACTACCTTTAAATAAATGTAAAAATGTTATCTCAAAACAAATCCCCTTTCCACTCTTCAGTGAAGCAAGGAACAGCAACATCAGCTGCAACCAGTGAACTCTTTTAGAGGCAGCACTGGGAGGACTTCAGTGTCCTCATGCCAGTGTCTGGGAGAGCCCTGCAGTGTTTGCCATCCCATATGACCACCACAGCCTGTCTGGTCCTGTCTCAGTTCTGCCAGATCCCAGTCCTGCTATCAAAGTTAAGGAACAAAGAGAAGGACCAGTTTCACCTGTGCTGCTGGAGAGATGCTCCCTCTCAGCATGGTTCTGGATTTCCTAGCAAAAAGGAGAGGATGGAGTTTTGTCATTCAAAAGAGGAAGTGGAGAGCCCAAATCAGCACTAGGTCAAATGGATAAAAGACAAAGAAGCAGAGCTGGGACTAGTCCTGAAGCTGGGCAGCCTCGTGCAGAGCTGGCCCTCCTGCTCCCAGTGCTGCTGGAAGGATCTGAGCAGGTTTGGTCCCAACCCTACACACTGTGATCCCTTGTCTCCCAGTCCTAATTGCTGCTTTGCTGCTTCCAGAACACTTCTGATCTTAGGATCACAATCAAGTCCTCGTTGCCATCATGCTACAGTAACACAAAACTGGAGGGTCTTAAATGATTCAGTCTGTCAAATCTGGCTTTTTAGAGGGTGGAGTGGCTGGAATGTGTTGCCTTCCAGGTCACCACCCTTCTCTGTAGCCACACTTTTGCTTGCTCAGGGATGTGCTCACCATAGAGGTGTGCAGAGGATGATGAGACAGAGCTGCTGCACAGCAATATTCCTGTGGTGGCCCAGGTGCTCCCTTCTACAAATCGTGGGTTTTTTTCCCATTGTCTGAATGACACAAAGGAATTGTGAATAAACAAAGTGCAAGACCCAAAAATGCAAAGGAAAAGTCAACGGAGCTTGCTACCAAAACCTACATGTCAATAAATGATTGAAAAAAAAACCAAAACAAAACCTGTAATCACACCTTGTGTGATTGTTTGTGCAATATCTAACATCACAGAGTATGGTTTTGCTTGTGAGCCCTTGAAAAACGAGAGCAATTGCTGTTCATACCACTGTTAAACTGAGATCTGGGAACATGGTCACCATATTAAATATGAGCAGGTTTGAAATGTCAAATTCCATTGCATGGGCAATGTATTTTATTCTTCTCTTTTCTTGATACAATAGTAGCTTTCATTTTGTTTTAGCACCTTTCCTTTCCATTCTTAGTGTGTTAGAGTCTGTCTTCTCACACCTCTGAAACAGCTGTAGTATGTTTCATACTTGAATGTTGAATTAACCTTTTCATAGCTCATTGCAATTTCTTCTTTCCCACCTCCTGCTGTGTTTCTCCTTTACCTTGTGGGGGTTTTTTTTTGGGTGTTTTTTTTTGTTTGTTTGTTTGGTTGTTTGTTTATTTTTGTTGTTGTTGTTGTTTGGTTTTGGTTTGTTTTTTTTTTTTTTTTTTTCCAAATTAGAGCCTCTCATTGCATATTTGAGAACACTGGGGGAAAAAAAAGAAAAAATCTCTGAGAGGGCAGCCTATTGCCCAGTTGAAAAGAGCTGGTTTGTCATGTCAGAGACATCTTTACTGCATGTGTGACTTTCCTCACTACATACCTGGTGTTTTTTTCACCAGTGCAGCATGAATATCATGGTTACAACAAATAATGACTTTGTTTAATAAATGTGTGTCACTAGAGGCCACAAAAAGAATTATACACAGTTTGTAGTCAGGGCAAAAAGAAGGGAAGTTTATTTTTGACCTCGATTTATATAGATTCTGGACAATGACCAGGGATTGGAGAATGAGGTTGCCACCTCTCCGACCCTACTGGTCAAACTAGAAGTCCGCCAATTGTCCATCCTCCAAGGAAGAATGTGAAAACCATCACTTTGTTTATGTTACAGTCCGTGAGAAAACTCCACTACGAAAATGTAAACTTAGAAGGCTGAAAAGAGTAAGACAACAAATGTGAGTTTCTGGCTTCAGTTCCACAACCCTTCCCCAGCCTCGTTGCTCTTTCCCCGACATGCTCCAGCCCCTCAATGTCTTTTTTGTCCTGAGGGCCCAAAATTGAACACAGCACTTGGGGTGTGGCCTCAGCCGTGCCCAGCACAGGGGACGATCACTGCCCTGGTCCTGCTGCCACACCATGGCTGGTACAGACCAGGTGCCATTGGCCTTCTTGCCCACCTGGGCACAGCAGGGCCGTGCTAAGCTGCTGTGACTGACACCCCCAGGTCCTTTTCCAGCTTTCCAGCCGCTCTCCCCAACCTGCAGCACTGCAGGGGTTGTTGTGACCCAAGTAACTCCCTTGGACTGGGTTAACCAACACACAAGTATTATATATTAAACTGGTTGTCGTGAAAGACCAAAACGTATTGATCCAAATGGATTCTTCAGTTCCTGCCAAGGGAAGTTGGGACTTTAGTGTCCCTAGACTGAAGTTAGACTTTGTAAATAACCCTCAGACAATAACATGCAAGTCAGTGCAGGCAGCCAGAAGAAAACAATTTTAAAACGACTATGCTTGAGGTTGCAAATACCAGCTTAAACAAGACTTAGTTGTTGAAAACATACAACTCCATGAGGAGGCCCTGAGAATTCCACTTAAATGCTGCTTCTGGTTTTCATAAATAGAGGTGAAAGCTAGAGAAGCTCAGCTAGAGGTCTCAGCTCAAAGATGAGCTTCCAAAAGTAAAACTGCAGAAATAAACAAATATTTAAAAGGAAGGAAGTAGTAGGAATTCATGGAGAATATGATGAAGTTGTCTCCTCCAAGGAGTTTGGAAAATGTGGCATTTTTTAATCAAAAAGCTTGAGTTGTGCATCATGGCAGATGTGTTTTGCAGCAAGGAGAGGGCACTCAAAAGGGCCTGTCCGCAGAGACTGTTTGCACACTCTGCTCATTTGAGATCTCAGAGTCTTTGCGAAGAGAAGATCTGTACACAGCAGCCAGAAACAGGAATAACAAAGTCATGTCCTCTTCTAAATGATACATGATTATTTTTGATAGACATTCCTGATACGGACCCAGATTCATAGCCCTCCCCACGTACCTAGAAATATCAGTGATTTTGATATATGGTACCAAGCACAAACCAGTATTCATGTTCCAAACAGCTCCAAATATTGAGACATTTTATCTCTCAAAATGCATCACTATGCAGTGGTAATTCAGAGCAATTCCATTGCTCCTACAGATTCAGAATACTCTTTATTTTTTTCCCTGTGGAAAGTAAAAATAAAGTTGTAGGACATTCTCACCGGGTACATCAAAATTTATACCCTGCTCTATGCCAACAATGGGAACTTGTTTTATATATATGTGCATATTTACATCAAATATGTGTAACAATTTCATGGTGAGTTTATTAACTTCATTCTTCCATCTGCCTCATTTCATGACTACTTTATTAAATTGAAAATAAGTTTCACAAAACAATGCTAAAATATGATCCCCCCAAATCTGGGTCTGTCAAGATATATATACTTGGGCTGTTGTGAACAGATCATATGGCTTGATCTGATGTGCAGGAAGATGGTGATGAGCACAACTTGCTATTGTTAAACGACACTTGAATAGCGCACTGGATTTGGGATCCGTCAGCTCTTCTGGTTTTAATCATTCATTTTCTTTTCTTTCATTTCGTAACTGGATTGTTGATGTAATCCTACCCCATGTGAATGCTAAGCTGAGGGTTTCACAATAAATGAAATGCCATCAAAAACAGCTTGAAAGAGCCACACAGTGTAATCTAAGGTGCCCACAAAAGCTGACAGAGGACCGGCCTCCTGATGTAGCCAGTGGAGTCTCCAGTAATTAAGTAATAATTAGCAATTAAATTCTCAGCAAAATGTTTTAATCTTGCCCTTGTTCTCCTTGCTTGCCTGAAGAAAGGCAGTGTTTTATTTCAGTAGAGAGAGGATGGACCATGCAACAAGTGGGAAAGCAGGAGATCTGGCTGGGACTGGGTGGCACCAGCTCCTTGAACTGAGCCCTCTGCCATGGTTTCACCAAGAAAGGCCAAAAAGAAACATTAGGTGAGATAACTGCATAGCACAGGCCAGGAATTTTATCAAGAAAGGGTTTTATCAGAATTAAAAACTCTGTTTGAGGACTTTAAAACATTCAATCCTCATCCAATGGCTGCACCTTGAGAAGCTAAATGTTTGTACTCAGGATAAGAGCAAAACCCATGGGCAACATCTGTACCAGGGAACAAAACACTTTGTTTTTGAAGCTGATGATGTTTGTGTTTGCTGGGAACAGTCCTAGGCTTGTTTTAGCCAACCTGTGCCTGGGAATGCCAGGACAGTGCCAGCTGGTCCAGCCCAAAGCAGTGCCAGGTTCTGCGAATTTAGCAAGGTGAGCAGTCGAGTTCCAGCCTCTTTGTGGTGATCTGGCCTTGTATAATTGTACACCAACACAGTGGGTTTGTGTGCTGGATTTGGTGTCCGAATGTGGCAATTTTCTACTTTCTGACACAGGATTTGTGTGATACTCTAGCAGGCAATTCTCCCTGTCCTTTTTCTACTACAGAATCACCTCCACATCCTGGCCATGCCCTTCCTGACTACTGCAAAATTAACCCTGTCCTGGCCAGCACCAGGACACTCCCCCAAAATGCTATCAAATGGTAACCTCTCTTTCTCTACACTGAATTGACCAAGCTGTTTGAAACTCTCAGTACTGTGCATGTTTTTGAAACATGACCTCTTCCCTTTTTTATTCTATTCTGATAAAAGAACTTCCTTTTATTGCAACCACCACCCACATTCATTCAGCTGAATCTCCTCTGCTGAGGAGCGTTCAGTGAAGAACACCTGCACTGAACAGCTCATGAGCAGCTGCCGGATTTCATGAGTTGGGTGATGTCTTTATTCCAGAACTGTGTGAGGCTTTGAACACTGGAACAATTGTTGTGGAGTCTCCATGCTTGGAGATACACAAAACCCTGCTGAGACTAAAGGCTTTTGAAGTCTCCCCGACTCCTATGTTTAGACTGTTACTGTTATACTCGGGCACCTAAATTCCACCTAAATCACACTTGAGATGCCTCCATGCTCTTATAAATTTTAAAATTCTTTATCACAGAATCACAGAATGGTTTGGGCTGGAAGGGACCTTAAAGACCATCTAGTTCCAGCCCCCTGCCATGGGCAGAGATGCCACCCACTAAGCCAGGTTGCTCATTATGGTGATTTTAGGCTCAGATATTATAAGGAGCAGGAAGTCACAGGGATGAGGTGTTCCTGTGGCTGCTTGCCAGGTCAGAACTCTGGAGTGTCACAGAGTGACCTCAGAGGTTGGTTCTCTTCTGGCACACTACACTGGACAGAGCATCGTCTAGTTCTGCACTGGAGGAGCTCAGACAGTCCTGTCTTCAGTGGTGTGACTTTGACCCTGCTGAGCCCCTGCAGCAAACACCTTTCCTCTAACTCTTCAACTCAGAGACTCCTGCCCCAGCCTCGTATCTCCCATACTCAGCCATAAAGCTGGAAAACAAAACTCCCAACCTTCCTTCCCTTGCCTGCCCCCTCAGCCTGGCTTTATTTCCCAGGGCTGCTGATGGTTGAAGAACAATTGGTTTTGCTCATCTGAGGGGACTTGCACTGTGAATCTTCCCGACAAGCCAAGGAGCAGGAGGGTGGGAGAGGAGGGGTGGGAGGAGAGATGCTCTGCCAGCCAGGCAGGCGGGATCGCTCTGGCAGCAGCTCTGCCTGGCTTTCACTCTGCCTCCCAGGGGGAAATCCTTCCTCTCACTCCAGGCTTCTCCCTTGCCACACCAGAGGCACGACAAGGAAGCAGCAGAAGGGTCCCTGCACTGCCAGCACCCAACACCAGCTCTCACCTGCAGCAGGCAAACCATGAGGACGAGCTCTTTGCTCCTGCAGCGTCTTCACCCTTGATTGAAAACCTTCACCCATCTCCACAAGGTACCATGGAAGAGCAGTACATTTCCAAACTCCACCCAGTAGTGGATTATGGAGCTGGGGTCTTTCTTCTAATCATAGGTGAGTTCACAGCCTGCTTGTTTGCTTGGAGCCAGGGAACAGGGTACAGGGGTTCCCTGTCTGTGCCGTGGTCAGGCAGAAGAACCTGGAGGGAAATGACAGCAAATATTTCCCCACAGATTCTCCTGCTTAGTGCCTTGGAGTGGGTTGGCAGCCAGGATTAATCTCCACTCTTGGATTTGAAATCTCGTTTGGATGCTGAAGGATGGCCACCACAAATTTGCCTCTGTGGCATCGCAGATATTTGAAATAAGTTGTCTGTCACATTCTGTGGCATGTCAGCCCTGAGAACTGAGCCAGGGCAGCTCAATCATTGTTCTGGTCAGGGGAAGGCAGCTGTGGGCTGACCCTTGGTGGGGGAAGTGTCATTCTGCTGTGTCTTGGTAGGATGAACTGCTACAGAACAGCAAAGTGTTTCCAGATAGCAGTTCTGGGTTTTGCAGCAGCCTGTCTGCCCTGCTGCAGGCAGACTGAAAATGAAATACAAGTGGGGATAGCTACCAGCCCATGGCTTCAGTTAGGTGTTTTCTTCCTTGTCTGCTTCTTGCATGTACACAGGCATTTGTTTTCTACCCTCATGGATTTGGAGAGGAGTGGAACTTGTTTAGGCATGCTTTCCACCCGAATTTTTCCTAAGATTCCTTCCTTCAGCTCCCTTGAAATCTCTGGGTGACATAAGAAAGACAAGCCTATATTTCCATGTGCTTTAATACTGAGGCTCTGGGCAGAAGTGCTGGACTTTAGCATTTCATATTTCCTCTTGTTCTGCACAGCAGAGCTCAACTCGGGGTGAGAAAATCCCTGTTTACAAAACAATGAAAGGCTTTTTCAAGTCAGGATGCCATCTCTCTTCTCTCAGAAATGTAAATACATAGATGCAGTTAAGACAATGGGAAGGGACAGCAAAAAAGGGCTGGAGGCTGAAGCTCCCACGTTCATGTTCCACCATGCTGCAGCCTCACACCTCTCCCGGGGGACTTTGAGGCACTGAAACTCCAGGCACAGCTTCCAGCATCAGATCCAGAGCCCTGTGTGGCAGGCACGTTCACTGCATCCTGCAGGAACGCTCAGAAATAAAGCAGAGAGCTGAACTGGAAACAGGTGTTGTATTTATCCATAGCTTTGCCACCTCACTGGGGCAGCACGATTGTGCCCTGAAATGATGTTTTAATTAGGAACAAGGCCAGGGCATGGGCAGCAGCTCTCACCACCAGCTGTTTGGTCACTGTCCCACAGTTACAGCTCTGTCCTGTGCCAGGCAGCAGCCCACAGGCTGTGGGATGGAGGGGAAGAGCTTCTGTCAGGGTAAAAGAGAGGCTGGGCCTGGATGTCACCTCTGATGACAGAGCTGCCTCCTGCATCCTGTATAAGGGTTGGGCTCTTACAGAAGAAAGTGAACTGGGTTCATTTTTCCTCCTGAACCCTGAGGATGTTCTGTTTTGGGACCCTCACTGCGAGAAGCAGAATGAGGGGCTGGAGTGACTCCAGGGAAGGGAACGGAGTTGGAGAAGGGGCTGGAGCACCAGGAGCAGCTGAGGGAGCTGGGAAAGGGGCTCAGCCTGGAGAGAAGAGAGCTCAGGGGAACCTTCTGGCTCTGCACAACTCCCTGACAGGAGGCGACAGCCAGGGGGTTCAGCCTCTGCTCCCAGATAACAAGTAATAGGACAAGAAGAAATAGCCTCAAGTTGCACCAGGGCAGGTTTAGATTGGATATTAGGAAACATTTCTTCATGGAAAGGACTGTGAAGCCTTGGAACAGGCTGCCCAGGGTAGTGGTGGAGTCACCACCCCTGGGAGGATTTAAAAGCCCTGTGGATGTGGCATTTGGGGACATGCTTTAGAGGTGGCCTGGTCAGTGCTGGGGAATGGCTGGACCCAATGATCTTAGAGGTGTTTTCTAGTCAAAAGAATTCCACGATTCCATGGTTCCGTGTCCCAGCCTGTGGAAAGTGCTCTGCCCACTGAGCTGCAGGTTGTTCTGTCAGCAAGTGGCCAAGTCCACGTGGGCATCATCCCGTGTGTGCAGGCACAGAGATCCTGAGAGCTCAGGGAACCCTTCAAGGACATCCAGAGGTGGCAAGTGAATTTGTTTGTTTGGAAAGTGAATGAAGGAGAGACATGAGGTCTCAGATTTGTGTTCCCATTTCATTTAAGCCTTTCTCTTGACACCTATGAGGTTCTTGTACTTATGCCAATATAATTATTCCATTTTATTGCATGTGCCCCTATTAAGTGCTCTGTGGGCACTTTAAGTGATACCTGTGAGCAATGCAGCCTTCCTGCATTCACAGCCACAAGGGAACAGGACAGAATCGTTTTCTGTCTCCTTTTATGTCTGACTTTTGAGGACACCTTCTCAGGAAAACCTTTCATCAGAATGTTGCTACAGAACCATGCTCACTTGAAGGCAGAGAGAAAATGAGTTGTTTGGTGCATGTACTTCTGACACTGCTGTCACCAGCCCTTTGAAGCTCTGTGGCACACCCGAATAATGTATGTCTGACAGCTCCTTCTGCAAAGCAAGCTCTGGGTCTGCACACCCCTGGCTAAACAACTCCCACGGTCCCACTGCTCTGAGAGACCACCAGAACAGTCATGCTGATTCTCAGGGATCAGCAAGGACCCTGAGCTGCCCAGTCAGCACATGCCCAACCCCCAGGCAGCTCAGAGCCCAGTGCTGGGGCTCCAGTTGATGATGAGGGAGGTCACACAGAGGGAAGGCTTTGGGAAGTGCAGGGGACAGGTGGACAGGATGGCTGGAGTACTTCAGCAGGATTAAGTGAGGATAATCTTTCTCAGTGAAAGAAATGCGTGGACCTGCTAGAGTGGGTCCAGAGGAGACCACAAAGATGCTCTGAGGGCCGGAGCACCTTCGCTCTGGAGACAGGCTGGGAGAACTGGGGGGTTCTTTGTGGAAACGGCTACAGGGAGACCTCATTGTGACCTTCCAGAACTTAAAGAGGGCTTATAAAAAAGGCAGAAAGTGACTTTTCACACAGGCAGACAGTGATGGGACATTGCAAACCCTGCCATGGGCAGGGACACCTTCCACCATCCCAGGTTGCTCCAAGCCCTGTCCAGCCTGGCCTTGGACACTTCCAGGGATGGGGCAGCCATAGCTTCTCTGGCAACCCATGCCAGGCAGGGTCTCATCACCCTCACATGGGAGAACACCTAATACCAAATCTAAACCTGCTCTCTTTCAGTTTAAAGCCGTTCCCCCTTATCACTACATAACCTTGTAAGAAGTCCTTCCTCAGCTCTATTGTCGCCCCCTCAGGAACTTCGCATACTTCCAATGAATTTCACAGGTGCATTAACTGTGTGATATTCTTGTCTGTATTGACCCTTCCCTTTCAGCCATCTTGACAATCCTGGGGAATTCAGCCGTCCTTGCCACGGCTGTGAAACGCTCTTCCCTGCTGAAGTCACCGGAGCTGCTCACAGTGAACCTGGCGGTGGCAGACATTGGGATGGCCCTCAGCATGTACCCGCTGGCCATCGCATCCGCCTGGAACCACGCCTGGCTGGGGGGAGACACCTCCTGTGTTTACTATGCCCTGATGGGCTTCCTCTTTGGGGTCTGCAGCATGATGACCCTGTGTGCCATGGCCGTGATTCGATTCCTCGTCACCAACTCATCCAAGTCCAACAGTGAGTAAATGGCCCCTCTGCTCACCTGGTGGTGCTGTGCTTGGGCTGGGCTGCTCTGGGAGGTGCTTTGTGGAATGTGGCGTGGAATATCGGGTCAGTAACAGCAGAATAAGCCTGAGCTTTCTGTGCAATATCAAACCCTGGTGTTCCCAGAAGGATCTGATTAAATTCTGTATGAAAAGTGAGGTTTTTCACTTCTCAGTTTTACCAATGAAACTACCTGAGAAAGGAGAGCACAAACATTTTCCTGGACCAACTTCCTTCCCTCCCTTTTTGTATCCAAGCAGATACACTGGAATTTAAGAGGAAGGAATATTCTGGCATTCCTGGGCTGGGACCACAGCACATTCAAGGTGAAATTGATCTTGTTAGGCTCCTTGCCTAACTAAGCTCTAGATGAGCACTGAGGGCTGTGTTCAGGTCTCATCCAATCCTCTGACACTCTGTTTCTCTAGAAGCCCAAAGGTTAGGGACCTGCAGCAGCATCCCAGGTGTACCTGTAGCCACCATCCTGCTGTCTAGGAAGTTATGGCAAACCATCCCATATACTCTTGCTCCTCCTCTTTCTCACAGGTAACAAAATCACCAAGAACACTGTCTGCATCCTGATTGCTTTTATCTGGCTCTACTCCTTGCTCTGGGCCATCCTGCCCTTGGTGGGCTGGGGCTACTACGGCCCTGAGCCCTTTGGCATCTCTTGTACAATAGCCTGGAGCAAGTTCCACAACTCCTCCAATGGTTTCTCCTTCATCCTGAGCATGTTCCTCCTGTGCACGGTCCTGCCAGCGCTGACCATTGTTGCCTGTTACTTGGGGATTGCCTGGAAGGTTCATAAAGCATACCAAGAGATCCAGAATATTGACAGGATCCCTAATGCAGCCAAACTGGAGAAGAAGCTGACCCTGGTGAGTTATCCCTGAGATGGGAAGAGTGTGCAGTGATCAGGAGTTGGCAGAGAGCTGGCTCTGCTCATGCACAGCTCACAAAATCATGGAATTACATGAGACCGACACAGAAATCCTGTATGGAAACAGGATTTTAATATATTGGATATTAATATATTAATTTTTTTCCAAATATGCACTTCTGTTGTGCATTTCTTGTGGAAAAGCAGAATTGACCCAAGCTGTCTAGAGGCCAGTCATAGAATCACTGAATCATTAAGATTGGAAAAGATCTCTGAGATCATCAGGTCTAACCGTTGATTCAGCACTGACAGGTCCACCACTAAACCATGCCCCTAAGCAGCACAGCAACACACTTTTCTCAATATTGCTAATGACAGTGACTCCACCACTGCCCTGAGCAGTCTGTCCCAATGACTGACAACCCCTCCTGTGAAGAAATGCTTCCTAATATCCAATCTAAACATCCTCTGGTACCACCTGAGGGCATTTCCTCTTGTCCCTTCATTTTTTTACCTGGGAGCAGAGCCTGATTCCCACCTGGCTCTATCCTCCAGGGAATTGTAGAGAGTGGTAAGATTCTCCTGAATCTCCTTTTCCCCAGGCTGAGCCCCACCCATCTCCCTCAGCTGCTCCTCCTCAGACTTGTGCTCCAGGGCCTTCCCCAGCTCCATTCCCTTCTCTGGACACACACCAGCCCCTCAGTGTCCCTCCTGTCATGAGGGCCCAGCAAGCACAGCTTGCAGTTCATGTGTGGTCCCACCCACACCCCGTGTGCCAGGCTGTCCCACCCTGTCTGTGCCAGCTGCCAGCAGCTCTGTTCCCTTGCAGATGGCCGTGCTCATCTCAGTGGCATTCCTGAGCTCCTGGACTCCCTATGCAGCTGCCAGCTTCTGGTCCATCTTTAACTCCAGCGACTCCCTGCAGCCCGTGGTGACGCTGCTGCCCTGCCTGTTTGCCAAGTCCTCCACGGCCTACAACCCTTTCATTTACTACGTCTTCAGCAAGACTTTCCGCTGCGAGGTGAGGAAGCTGCAGTGCTGCTGCGGCTGGAGGGTTCACTACTTCAGCTCCGACAACTCGGCGGAGAACCCCGTGTCCATGTGGAGCGGGAGGGACAACGTCCGTCTGTCTGCGGCGGCGAGGCGGGAGAACCCGGGAGCTGCAGCTCTCTGAGGGGCAGCCACGGGGTCACAGCACAGCTCAAACCCGGCCTCACTCCCAGGTCCAAAGGAGCAGGGATGCAGCAAATGAGGTTGTCACTGCCTATCTTATGTCAATACGGAGGTTTAAGTATATATTTTTAAGCATCTCTCAAATATTTTCTTTAAGCCTCACAGAAAAAAAAAAAAAAAATTAAAAATCTATTTTTTCCCCCAAGGAAATCCATTTTAGGGGCAACAGATTTATGTACCAAACATAAAATCATGTAAATTAAACTTATTTTCAAGTAAACAGAGATTTATTATTTTTGTTGATTTTTTCCTATACTTTTGATTTTTTTTTTAATGCAATCTGCCAACTCTTGGCTCTCTCAGTATAACAGCCATCAGACAAAACCATAGGTTGCACAAAGTGTTACCAAATAAACACAGCTGAGTGTGTAGTTTTCCAGCAATACAGACTGAAAACCATATGGGGAGCAAGAAATGTTCACTGCCAGGAAAAGGTGAGAATGTGGCTGCTCCCAAACTGATACAGGGAGCTCTGGTTCCTTGCCCTTTCAGAGCTGCAGCTCCAACTCCTCCAAGCACAAGTCGAGCTGAGCAGCATTGGTCGGACGAGGTTTGGTGGGAACGCGGCAGTCAGCGAAGGATGCCTTCTGTGTATCCCAAATGGCACAGTGGGAAGGGAAGGAAGCTCTCAGCAGGAGGAACTGTGTCCTTCAGCTGCTGCTGCCTGAGGTACAATAGCTCTTCTGCCTCTGTCGGAGCACTTCAGGATAGGAATTGTTAAGGTTGGAAAAGATCTTTGAAATCATGTCCAACCATCAACCCATCACCACCACGTTCACCACTAAACCAAGTCCTCAAGTGCCACATCCAGGTATTCTCGGAATACTTCCAGGGATGGTGACTCCATCACTTCCCTGGGCAGCCTGTTCCAGTGCCTTCCCACCCTTTCTCTGCAGCTGTTCTCTGTACAGGGGGACACAAGGCATTCCCCAGGTCACCTTCCTAGCAGTATCACCCTGCAGATGCAATCCTGGCTCTCATGGCTTCCATGGGAGCTCCTGAGATCCCAAATTCCCCCCAGATATGGCACTGACATGACTGCAACTGAGAAGTTTGCTGATTGAGTACAACCATAACACCAGGTTTGTTTGATTGATTTTTAAGTTTTGAGAAGGTCAAATTATAATTGATCAAATTATAAATGGTCAGATTCCATGGTTATTTCCTACCCAGCCCTGGACTGTGCCATCTTTTCAGAGGTGGAAGCAGGAGGCAAGCACTGAGTTCAGTCTGGGCACCTCATGTTTGCAATCACCAGTGCAAACACCTCAATAACAAAAATTTAATCTAAAAACTCCAACAGATCAGACCTCTCACATATTGGGAGTTTTCTCACCACTCTGAGGAGGTTTCCAATGCAGACACTCAACCTGAGCCAGACACCTTTGGCTTCTTTCTTTCCACTGAGGATAAATGGAGCTCCCTACTCAGATGATGACATATAAAGTTAGATTATACAACTAAAACTCTGATCTGTATTAAAATAAGTTGGAATTCAATGCCTTACTTCGAAAGAGCTTCTAGGCAGTCTCTGGCTATTGAGGCCTAGGTATAACTTACAGAATTTTTATAGAAAATTTCTGGTAACGGTCAATTTTCCATCTGTAAAATTAAATGTGACTCACTTCAGAACAAAGATAATTGCTTGAGAGAGGTCATTATTCCAGAAGCTGGGACATGAGGATAACACTGCAAAGGCTTGGATTCCACCCCATAACTTTGCCAGTAATACTGTGAAACTCAAACTTTGCCTTGGGTTCTTCTCTCATGCACATAACAGAGACAGTTTTGCTGCTCGTGAATGTAAAACATGAGCTGTTTGATGAACAACTTCATAGAATCACAGAAACACGGATCATAGAGTGGTCTAGGTTGGAAGGGATCTGAAAGACCATCTTGTTCCAACCCCCTTCCACTATCCCAGGCTGCTCCAAGCCCCACCCAGTCTGGTCTTGAACACTTCCAGGGATGCGGCAGCCACAATGTAACTCTCCTTATAAAACCATAGGTAGATAAACCACAATGTTTGAATTTCATTGCTTAGTAAGATACAAATGCTGTACATGGCAGTAGCCTGTATAGGAGCAGCTGTGCACTGTCCCCATCACTGCCCTTCCCTGAGGAGCCACCATTTCTCAAATCAAAGTGTTGCTGGATTCAATCCCACCTCTGCAGAATGCATCTCCTGCCTGAAGACTGCTAGGTCTACTGTAACTGCCAAAAATTTTTAAAACAAGTTCTCTGCATGCGAGAGAGATCAGGCAAAAATGATCAACCAAAGACCTGCAGCAGTTATTTTATTTATCAGTATATCTGGAAAAAAACCCCACCAAACACACTTTTTTGAATTCCCTTCACTTCCTGAAGTCATAGTTCTAGAGATAAAATTTTCTTGTGGGTACCTATATAAATAATCCTCAAATAGAACAAGCAGAGAGTTTAGAACTTTCTTAGAAAGCACGAAACATGAGGCCAGGGGGCAGTGGGAGCAGAGGTTTGTGGTTGGCCATCCCTTGCTGACAATCAAGTGGTCAGTGTAAGGCTGCTGAGCTGTGACATTTCGGTGTCACATGGATTGCTGCCTCTTCTCCAGGCACTTCTCAATGTCATCCAACACTTGCACAGCTGCTTTTGGAATACGAGTGCCTGGACCAAACACATTGGCAACGCCAGCTTCATACAGGAAATCATAATCCTGTTGGAAAAAGACATTTAAGATCTATAGTTAATAGTGAAAAAGACAATTGGTAATTGATTTATAGCTGGTGCATGCTCTGTTCTCTGTGCTGGGCCTGAGAAAGCAACAAGTCCCAGAGAGGCAGCACAGCTTCCAGGAAATGGGAAAATGGTGGGAGTTAGAAGGTAGAAAAAAAACCACTAAAAAATATCCATGGGAAAGGGTTTATTTCTTTAGAGTCAGACTAATGGCAATCCTTGGAAAGTATTCAAAAGTCAACTGTATATGAGTCTGAATAACCTACCCTAAATTTGATCTAATTTTGAAAATAGTAATTTAAACAGGGCCTTGGAGCAGATGACTGCCAGCAGTCTCATGCAATCTATAGTTAATTTAATTTCATGACTGTCCTGAAATTTCAAAAATACTTGGGAAGCAGTTCTGTACTCTCTTTCTTCTATATAGGATATATTACACCTTTACCAACCACAGGGCAGTAGCATCCCATTGAGAGATACTGGACAGAACATAAATTGTCACCTAGAAAAATACTGAGTTTTGTTTGTTCAGTTTAGAATTCTGTCATTCCCGAATGCTTACTTAACTGCCTAGAAAAGGGAGAGGCGTGGAAAAAGGGAGTAACAGCAGATTTATGTGCAAAATCAATTTGGATCACTAGAGAGAGAGGAAGGCTGTAAGGTGATAAAGACAGGCAGATTGCATGAGCTAAGGAAAATTTAAAGATGAAAGCACAGATCTGACTGCAAGGGAATTCAATAAACTGCTCAACAGTTTAGGGAATGAGAGGCAACACCTGCCTGATGATGGGGAAGGTGAGGAGAGGCTGAAAAGTGAGTGAAATGTGCAGCCTGTGGGTGCACATGGTCCCTATGGGACCTGCCAGGAGCCTTAGTCACTAGCTGTGGCTTTTCCCAACCATTGCTGGAAGTCAAAAGGTCCCTTAAGACAGAAGCCAGTCTGTACCAATGATGCGCAAGGACTGGTGATCCAAAACAACAGAGCATAAAGAACACCTCGCTGAAGCTCATCTTTTCACAACACAGCTGCGTATTCCATCCCACAAACACTCATAAGTTAAACCAGGGCATGGTGTATAGAAAATGACATTGGGGGACCCCACTTTGCAGATCTGAACTGGCCCTGCTGACTGTACAGGGGAGCCTTCAGTGCTCTGACATTGCAGAACAGAGGAAACAGCTCAAACAGCTCAGAGAGAGATAAATCAGTCTCTTAGCTGGATGGAAATGATGCTGCCCGTACCTGAGGGGGGATGACTCCTCCACACATGACCAGGATGTCGGGCCGGCCCAGGGCGTTGAGCTCCTTGATGAGTTCAGGCACCAGGGTTTTGTGCCCCGCGGCGAGCGTGCTCACCCCGACACAGTGCACGTCCGCGTCCACGGCCTGCTGTGCCACCTCCCGCGGGGTCTGTGCGCAAACAGGGCGTGGGACAGGGCACAGCCACAGCCTGGGGGCTGAGCACGCCTTCCAGGGACAAGGGATGCCCAGGGAACGCTCTGGGTGCTGCTCAGTCCTACCTGGAAGAGGGGCCCTATGTCCACGTCAAAGCCGATGTCCGCGAAGCCGGTGGCAATGACTTTGGCTCCTCTGTCGTGGCCATCCTGACCCATCTTGGCAACAAGGATACGAGGCCTGCGGCCCTCACGCTCCTTGAACTTGTTAACTCTGGTTGAAAACACACATGCTGTCAGTGCAAGTCACTGAGAATCGCTGGAAGTATTTCCACACACAAAAAAAGCACTTGCTGCGAGTGTAGCGTAATTTCATCAAATAAAAAGATCTTCTAAGTCATGGTTTGGCTGTGCAGTCTGCACACCATGTTAATATTCATGTTATGTTATTACTAACTCATTTCTTGTATTTACTAGCCTCAAAAATAAAATATTCTTTATTTTAAAAAATCTTCCACTATTCTTTTGCTTTCTAACAGGTAAAATGCTGAAATCTCTGAGGGTTTAATGAGCTGAATTACAACTCACTAAAACACATTTTTTTTAGTTTTTAAGAATAATCGTGACCTATTATTTCAAAAGTACTCGCACACAGATGGGTCCTGGACATCCCACTGTGCATTACCTTTCCAATGGGCAAAAATCCGTCCACGGAAGGATTATTGTATCTCCTATTCTGTGCACTCATTCCACTGTCCCTCTTTTTTTGGATAATGGCAGTTCATATTTCTGTTGTATTGATGCTTCTGTATAATCACAACCTCAGATATTAACCTGGCATCTTACTCCTCATCAAGTACCAGGATCTGTCTGTGGTTACAGGCTGGACTTGCTGATCTTGAAAGTCTTTTCCAACCTAAATGATTCTGTGATTCTATGTAAAAAAGGGAGCTACATCGTGATTTTTCAAGGGGTTCGTTGAGTTCTCTTTCACATAAAAGCATGATTAGAAATAGTTAAATTTAAATAGTTAAAACATAAGAATAATGGTGACATTTCCTAGCACAACTACTTTCAAGTCAATCTAATCATCACCACTGCAAAGGCATCAGTAATTCCATTTCAGGAGAGCCTGAACTCTTTAACGGGTAAACCCCAACACAGCAGTGACTGATGAGCATTGATTTGTGCTGCATCATCTCCCACAGCAGCAATTCAGGCTCTGTACCCCTGAGAGCAGCAGGAAAGGCAGAAGCTGAGAAAAGGCCCAAAGAGGCGACTGTTTTCACACATACCAACATCTTCAGATGCCTTCTCCATGGGGGTATGAGTAACACCCAAAGACAGATTTTAGCAACAGTAAGAGTGAAATTGCAGGAACAAGTTATGGGTAGATCAAAATAAGGTTTTGTAGTATGAACTGCTGGAAGTATTTGAGAGATTATTATTATTACACAGCCTTTAAAAGAAGCAACCCAATGTACAGGGATTTCAGGCAATGTTTCTCAGCTCCTTAATCCTGTGGCTGCTTAGACTATTTGAACAAAACCTTCAAATCATAACTTCACCTCAATGAATTTTGTTTACAAGCAAATACAACTTCAATTAAGTTTTGACTTTGTCTTATTGTACTTAATCCTTGTCATTCAATTCCCTGCTTATGAGAGTGCTTTTGCACGTCACTGCTTTCCCCAGGGATGTTCACCCAGGTTTGGGAAATGTTTTTTTAGGGCACAGTCAGTAGCACACATACCTCCTGGATTAAATGTGAGGCTATTACATATTTGGCTGCCTGAGAAGAGTTCTCACCTCTTGATGGCATGAAGGATTTCATCACTCTCCCCAAACTCCTGGCGATAGGCCCCGCTGACCATACGGTCGCTGGCTTTGTGCTCCCCAAACACCTTCTTCATGGCATCTGTTATCTCCCCCACGGTGCACCTGAGGCACAGACAAAAAACATTCATGCTATCAGCAGGCTAAAATGAAAACAGAACACAGACATCACTGGCACTGGCACAACCATTTGCCTTGCTGCTGGACAAATTTACTTATATTGGTTTTCCTTTCAGTGCTGCGACTCTGAACATCTGACTCACCCCACTGCCACCCACTGATAGAATGTGCAAAGGCATTTTTAAGAAAATACTTTATTGCTCATGTGAGAATTGATTTACAACTGGCAATGCAATGGGGAATGGCAAAACGCTTCAGAAAATTACATCAGATTTTCTGAATGGGAATTTTTTTTGGGGGGGGTGAGGGGCTCAGACTAAAAGATCCTGCATTTGGACTCAGGCTAAAATACAAAATATAAATCAAGAGGGGACAAAAAAAGGAAGAACACACAGAAGAGACTGAAACCTAACAATTTAATAGGGATTTATTTGCCTTTCCCTTGGTGCTTTTATTTTAGTGTTTATTCTCCTCTACTTCTGACACAGCTCTTTTACCCACTGAGATGCAGAAGGATCTGGGAAATTTATTTACGTGCAAGTTATGTGTTTTGTTTGCTACTGGACACACTGTACATGTTTGAAATAATACTTCTGCTGTAGCACAAGTGAGAGAAGCAAACTAGGCTGTGCTGTCTTCTTGTACAAACATCAACAATAACAGCCTCTATCCCAAAGCAATTAAAAAATTTGTGCTGAATACAACTTGCTGCAAACTTTGTCAAAGGAACGAAATAAAAATACTATTCTTCTAAACTACTTTAAAAGTGCACTTACAAATACAGACACCAAAGCAGTATTAAGTATATAACTAATTAAGCTAGCACATTTCAAACCTCTGGAATCCATATTTTCTCCTGCCACATTATATTTATTCTCTACAACTCCCCGAAAGGAGGATGGAGCCAGGTAGGGACCAGTTTCTTCTCTCAGATAACAAGTGACAGGACAAAAGGAAATGGCCTTAAGTTGCACCAGGGGATGTTTACATTGGATATTTGGAAATATTTCTTCACTGAAACAGGTGTCAGGCATGAGGACAGACTGCCCAGGGCAGTGGTGGAGGGATTTAAAAGCTGTGTAGATGTGGCACTCGGAGACATGGGAATTTTCCAAACTAAATGATTCTATGATTTAACTACAAGCCACTCTGAGGCATAATTAACTTAAGCATTCTTTAAAGCTTTTGTTTAAATGCTCAGGAAACACTGGACAAGGTGAACCCTGCTGTCCACACCCCTCTAAAAGGAGATGGCCAAATGAGCTGTACTCAGTTCTCCTTGTGCTGTTTGCAGTTTCAGCAGCCACTGATTCCTACCACGTGCAATCTGCCACACATGCCCCCAAGGTAACAAGGGATGGATTTCTGCTGCATTTGCTGAATCCTTCAGTAAATTTCAGAGATGTTTTACTTCCTATGACTCCCCTAACTAATTTGCTCTTTTGCTCTCAGCAAACTTAGTTATAAACATAAACTATGCAAAAGTAAAATGTCAGAAATCCATTTATGATCACATAGGCAAGATCTGTACAGCTCAAATTTTTGACATGGTTGCTTTTCTCTGGTATCACTTTTCACAGTTGGCCAGCTTTGCCTAAAGACAGCATCATTCTTAACTCATATTATTGATGCTGATTTGGCCATTTTTGTAATCTCCCCTCCCCTGGCTTTCTGGAATTCTGCTTGACTCACTCTTAATCACTCGTGTCATCGGGTTTTGATTTTCAGGACATCTAAATAATCCTATTCATATTACTTCTTTCTGTAATTACTAACAAAGAATGAAAAGTAAAAAATGAAAAGCAAAATTGCATTAGGTAAGGTTAAGAAGCAAGTTTGCAGCAGACTTAAAAAATAGCATCTATAAATACTGACTCCCCTCTCAGAGTGCCAGACATCACATGCAGATTGCAGCCCAAAATAAATACACCCCATGCACAAGCATGGGGAGCTTACTCCTGGCAGTGTGGTGAAGGGCTACAGTGGCACAAAAGACATCTTTTCTTCTAGACAAAACTAAGCTTGGATAAATCTTTCTCCTCCTCTTTTGCAGAAGCAGTATCTAAGTATACTTCAGTATTAAATAAAGCCCACCATGGCTGTGGTGTGTTTTTTTGTTCTTATTATGTAAAACTGTGAATGAAATTTTTGTGTTACAAATGAAAAATAAATGAGGCATAACCTGGTGGCTGGGATGAAGTTGTTTTTGTGTACTGTACAAAAATGAAACACACTTCTTTCTTCTATAGACACTGCTTCTGAAATCCCTGTGTTTTGGAAATTGTGTCCCAAATCTCTGCAAACCTTTAAATCTAAAGCTTTTAAGTAATAACAAGACTTCTGCTTTTAAACTACTCATGAATACTTTCCTGCTGTCTACCAAGATTTTTTTTTTTTTAAATCTCTGCCACATATGCATCCACAATGGAATAGCCGTCTCTGGAGCCAGGAATACAGCCTCTTTTATTAACTGAGTCATTTTTTGTATCAGTCTGTATTTGTGTGTGACTCTCTCCCAGTGGTTCACAATCAGCTGGAGTCTAAATGCCAATTTAGAGAAAGTCAATGACCAAAATGTGCCTGTTAGAGCTGGGACCCTGTGTCTGTCAGCCTCAGCTGCTGCTGCTCCTCTCTGCATTTCCCCAGTAAGCAGAGGTAGCAGTGTGAAATCAGTTGAGGAAGTACCACGAAGACACAGAAGGGGCAGAAAGAGAAGAAGCACAAGCAGCTACGCTGCATTTCTGCCTTCCCTTTCCATCACTGAACTGCAAGTCTGGAGAGGGACACAAAAACAGCACAGCAGGTGAGGCAGGAGACAAAGAACTTGGTGTAACCTGTGCCATTTTCCTGTAATGGGGTTTCTCATGAGACATGAGGCACAGAAGGGAGGTACTGCTCTCATTCCCTGAAATTTTAGATCTGCCTTATTTCTTGGGTTAGAATAACAACATGAACTTTCTACTCATGTTTGTCAGCACTGAAATCTCCGTACAAGTCCATGGAATCTTTTCCATAGTTCAGAACTGACAATTCTGTGCTACTCATTTTATTCCAAGTGAGTTAGATTACATCATGCTCAAAATCCATAATTTTCCATTTAGCAGGAAAGAGGCATCTGTCCCATTCATGCTGATGATACTGGCCCACTTGTTTACTACTTGTGAGGGTGAATGTGTTAATTTTGAAACCTTTTCCCATGTTGCCCCCAACAGGAAAGCTCCCTGTACATATTCCAAGAGCTCATAACCCTCCTCCAAACACTGTATCAGATGCCACTACAGTTTCTTTCTGTGGTCACATCCCATATATATTTTTGGGGCAGAATTTAGTTTTGTGTTTGGAACTTACACCTTCAGTCCATTAATGCTTTTACAATTAACAAAAACTAGATCAACAAGGATAGAAACTAGGAGCTGACTGATGAATTTTGGTACAGAAGATATGAATCCCTTGTAAATCCAACACTGCCCTCCTGCGACCTTCCCAGTTCAAAGACAAATGAAGACAAACTGCTGGAGATTCCTGACTGTGGTTAAGTGTATTAAAAATACAGTTATGTATTCTAGGAATGGGAATGAAGGAATTTGAGATGTGACAGTGAAAACAGAGCAGCACCCCAATAAGGAGTGAATTTGGTTTGCTCATCTTTGGGCCATTTAGTTCATTAAGGAACAGATAGACAGAATCTATTCTAGAGACTGATGCTGACCTTGAAACAGGAAAGAAAGCAGCCTCAAAAGCACCTTGGGTGAAAAACGGAACTGTTTCACTGGACTCCAAGGATGCCTCACAATCCTCAAGAACATTTCTTACAACTCTGCCTGACTAAGCAAACTGATTTACCTCCTTCAGCCAAAAAATGTTTTCACACCAATCTGTGGTGCAAGGAAATATGAAGCAACAGAGCATGATAAGACTGTGAATATCCATTTTCACATCTCAGACTCTTAAACTCCTTGACCCACGAAAACAGCTGATTGACAGAAAAACCCAGTTATGTCCTGGAACTGGTAAGAATATGAGTTGTAAATAGCAGAATGTATATGAACAGCCTTATTTCATAGCAGATTCTTTATATCTGTAGTGCTCCTTGTGAGAAATCAAAGCATTGCCTTAAGAAACTGTAAAATGTAATAATAGTGTATCTTACAATGTGAAATGGCAGCCATTATTTATTTCCACCTCTAAAGAAAAACCCCAAAACTCCAGTCTTGCTGACACCACACCCAAGAAAAGTTAAAAGGTGAAAATGAACCATCAATTTTTAAACAAGAATCAGCTGTTCAACCCCACCCCTAGTACCTGGCACGTGCTGCTTCCACTGCCAGAGCAAGTAAGTTGCCTTCCCCAGTGGCAGCACATTGTGTGAGAGCAGCCAGGGCCTGCTGGGCTGCTGCCTGGTCTCTGCTGGCCTTCACCTAAAGTGCAGGAGAGACATTCAGTTCAAAGAAACCACAAAGGGAAATGGGAAGTTGAGTGTGGAAGACTGTCTACTTTCAAATATTAATTCTGGATGTGGAATTGTCAATATCTTCTTTCTATTTCAATGAGATTAGAAATCAAAAAGCATCTCAGACCTTAAAATGTGTAAAAGTCCATAACAAAACCCTAAACCAATTTTATCTACATTTTCACTGATTATGACAGTGGGTGTTGATTTCTGGTTCTGTAACCCTCAGCAGCACTTGACAAGAAGCACCCAACAATGAATGATTAAGCAATGTTACAGGCTTCTAGAGCACAACATTGCCTAGATGGTTTCTATCTTATTTTCAGAACATGTAAAGCTCTCAATTCTTAAAGGCTGAACATATAGATATATATTCCAGTTTCTCCACTAATGACCAGAGTGGACACTCAGAAATTGGAAGGTCAAACTTCTGGCAAGCAGTCTTCACTCAGTCTCTGTCTGCAACTACAGTAAGATTCATTTTTAAGAAGGTTGTTCCCACCTTGTTGATTTTCTCAATCTGCTTGGCACGGACTGCAGAGTTATCAATGGCCAGAACTTCCACTGTCTCCTCTTTCTCTAGCTGGTGCTTGTTCACTCCAACAATTACTTCAGACCCTATTTCCAGTGGAAACACCAGAAACTCAGAACACATTTGCAAACTACTGTGAAAAGACACAACGTTAACAGGACAAGAAGATTTTGAGCATTATTATGCATTGCTTTGCTTATAGAACCCTATACTTTTCAAATATGTAAAATCTGCTCTTATAGAATGGATTTAAGTCTGTATTTTCCAGATTTTATGATGAGAGATTAAATGCATGAACATTCAACTCAGTAAATACTGCAGCAGAAAAAAAAATGAAATAGAACAATATTTATCTTGAAAACTGATTTAGTAACGAGTCCCTAAAATACATTGGCTATTTTTCTCTTTTTAAGCTTACATAAGTGTATCTGACAGAACTAAGCAGAAGCGGTGGTCTCCTGCTCTGCATTTATTTTTCTGATTTAACAGATAAATAAGAAAGTGAAGTTCTTACCTAAAAGTACTCCATAATGTGCATAAAAATTAATTTATCATGTTGGAAAATGGTATATTTGGTTTCAACTAGTATGGACTTATCAGCTATTTTTATTTGCAGTGCCTGATGACATTAATACACTCTTTGAAGCAACATGAGATAATTTACCATAAGCAAGAAAACACAGAACTTTACTGATTATTCTTTATTGGTCATAATTAAGACCTGCTTCAAATTTATCCTCCATACAAGTAAGTCCATATAACTTCTTTCATGTTTGAGTTATTCCTAGTTTCTGTTGCTGGATTACTACTGGAATGAAGATTACAAAATGTGGAATAGAGTTTTAAGCACACATGTATAAATATCTCCACAAATACTTACTCTATGAGTACATACACACGTGTATAGCAAACAAGGAGCTGTGTTATCCTCTGCTATGATCTGACCATTCAGGAAAAAACGGGCAGTTCTCCAGAAAACTCAGGAATTCGGCCAGCTACGGTGAGTATCGCCATCTGGTGGCATTTCTGCTTTTAAACTCTGGAATCACAGCTTAAAGCTTCTATCAGAGATCAAGTGATTCACTGTGGAAGGCTCCAAACACTCCTTTAAAATTGTGTTTCTACTGCTCGGTCTAATCTAATCTTGAACATGTCAAGCAAGACTTTTCACACTGGTGCTGTATTTTATACACACTGTCTCTTTCCAGAGCCAGAGCTTTCACTGACATGAAACCATCACCATTTTTTCTATCGCTCACAATCTGCTACTTCTAAACTGAGAAATAAAAAAAAAAACAATGAGCATGTGTGTAAAAAACCTTTATACTGAAGTATTCTATAGGCAATTTTCCCTTCTTTCATCCCCCTGCTCCTACCAGAGTCAATCCTGGCTTGTCTCCGGGCTGCACACTCTTCAATACGAAGTTTGGGGATCCCCTCAGCAACAGCTTTGGCCATTCCACCCATTTCTTCTATCTCCTCAATAAGCTGAGAAATAGAGAGGATTTAGATAGTGAGTAGCAGCAAGGTTTAAAAATTGAGCTTTGTACCTGTGCTACCACCCACATTTTCATTAAACCTTTTTTATAGTTTTGTGCTCTGAACTGTGTTTTGTAAAGTTTGTTTACAAAGACATCACTGAAGCACAAGTGTAAAATAATTCCTTGATTAGAAGTTACCAATTTATCAAACAGTCCCTTAGAAGACATTTCTCAAAACTCCCATTCCTAAAATTTTCCCAGAGAAGGATTTTCAAACTGACCTTTAAAGCAGCTTCATAGACATCATTGGTGAGGCACTCCATGAGGTAAGATCCCCCCCAGGGATCTGCCACTTTGGGAATCCCTGATTCCTCCTGGATTATGATCTGTGTGTTGCGGGCAATGCGAGCACTCTTCACTGTGGGCAGCCCCAAGGCTTCATCAAAGGAGTTGGTGTGCAAAGACTGCGTCCCTCCAAACACCGCAGCCATGGCTTCGATGGTGGTGCGGATGACGTTGTTGAAGGGATCCTGCAAGGAAAAGGGGAGCCCTGAAGCTCAGTGGTTCTGCCACGGGGCTGAGGCCGATTAGTCATTGTTGCAAAGAAACAAATGCGAAATTCCCCACTGAAACACCGTAATCAGAACAAAAGCTGGAAAAAAAAACCCCAAATCAAACTGATTTATCACTTGTCGATATCTTAACAAATAGATTAATCCATAAAAAAAGCCAAAATGATCACTGTGCTATTAAACTGCTCACAGTAACAAACCAAAGCCTAATTTATACGTAGTAGTGTTTCAAAGAACTTAGTGAATCCAAATCAGAGAGGATGGAACAGTAGGCCCGATGTCTTCCATCCTCCAAATACAGAATACTTGGAGCAGTAAACAGCACGTGTGTCAGACAAATTACTAGTCAAGATGTGTTTTGGAACTAAATGTGCTTAAACATTTTCATTAATGACAGCATTAATTATAGAAATTATAATTATAGTAATTATAGAAAACTGTGTTTTGGATAGGTAAGAATGTAAAGCATAATTTATGAGTAGGTATCTATCTAAAGGCATGTCAAGTATATTTGCCCTCTGAAACCTATAAGGAGAAAACACTGCACACTGAGAAACTATATTAAGATAAACCACAATGTTTAGGCATAAAGGAAGAGTTATGATCAAGCCAGAAATATATTTACACTGGGCACTGGAAGACAATTGAATATTGTTTTGGTAATAATAACATTTTTGCACTCTCACAATACTTTTAATTAGAGGACCCACAGAGGCTACTGTTCAGAAAATTCTATTGTTTTTGTTTTACTGTATTGTCATAATGTAAGTAAACACTACATTTACTTTGAAAAAAAAACCAACAAAAATAACAAGGCACAGAAGTCAACAATGCTTATAATCACAACCTAAAAATAACTCCTATTGCATGACTTTGATTGAGCAGCAGGCCTTGGGATCAGAGCTGGAACCCAGCTCTGACCTCCCTTGGGAGTCTGTATGCACTCCAATGATTTATCTCCTTGCTGTAATGTAAACCAGCAGGAAGAACAGAGAGTGCTCCCAGTTTCAAAGGAGCAGATAAGCTGTAAGCATTACTCCTCGCTTCAGCAGTGAGCATCAGGGGCATGAATGACTCCCTTGGCTGCTCAAATGAATTCTCAAGCCACTGATCCTGAGAAAAAAAGTGCCTCTGCTCACTGACTGCACTGCATTTTGGACGGATAACTCACAGGACAAATCCAAGAGACAGCTTCATCCTCTGAGTCCTTAACTGACATAAAGGTGTATCCAATGCCAGTGTGTGCGTTTATCAGACTGAGAGGACAGCTGCTGCACCTCTATGAGTAAAACCAGCAGCCCCCTTTAAGACACACCACGAGGATACCTGAAACTAAGGATGTTGATGAGAGCCCAATTTCTAACCTGCTCAGTGAGCGACCAGCCTGAAGTCTGACAATGAGCTCTCAGCAGAAGAGATTTGGAATTCTTGGGCTTAAACATTTTCTCAATCAAGTGAGCCCACAGCCGCCTCCCAGCTCTCAGCTTTGCTATTTCCATATAGAAGTTCATTCCAATTCCCCAGAAGAAAGAGAGCCTGTAACAGGAGAACATGAATAGAATATAACATTGAATCTTTCTAATAACTCTGGATCTGTAACAGAGAAGCCCTACAGCAAGGTCTCTGATTAATGTACTTCCACAGATGATGGGAATGTTCCTACTTGCTTGTATGTGTAAAAATACTGAATTTCATATTAAACTCTATAGAGGTTTTACAAAAAGTGAGTTTTATGCTTGCAAATCTCTTGAGCTCACCTAGGTGCAAATTCATCAATAGTGAGGCCAGCTTTAAGCCCAGTTCTGCAGTACTCCAAGCCATCTGCTATGGTATAAGCTAATTCCAGGATGGTGTCAGCTCCTGCCTCTTGCATGTGGTACCCACTGATGGAAATGGAATTAAATTTTGGCATATACTAGGAAAAAAAAGAAAAAAGATACAACAGGGTATAACAGCAGAAGGGAGGATCAAATACTTATTCTATCAACATTCACACAGAATCACAGAATGGTTTGGGTTGTAAGAGACTTAAAGGTCATCTAGTTTCAATACCCCCTGCCATGGGCAGGGACACCTTCCACTATCCCAGGTTGCTCCAAGCCCAGTCCAACCTGGCCTTGGATAACACTTCCATGGATAGGGCAGCCACAGCTCCTCTGGGAAACCTCTGCCAGGGCCTCAACACCCTCACAGGGAAGAATTTCTTCTAACATCTAATCTAAATCCTCTTTTAGTTCTAAAATATTCCTCCTTGTCCTGACACTATCTGTGTATAAAGTTGTCACTACTGGTGTAAAAGGTCGCTCTTGACCTATTTTATAAACCCTCCTTAGGCACTGAAGGGCTGCAATGAGATCCCCTTGGAGCCTTCTCCAGGGTGAACACCCCCAGCTCTCTCAGCCTGTCTCCAGGGCAGAGGTGCTCCAGCCCATTCTATGAATTCCTTGTTGACTACAAATACAACCCATCTCTACAAAGATGTGTTTGCAGATCTGGTCTGACTCAATCTTCAAATTGATACTACAAGTGATGTTGGATCTTAACTTCTCCTACTGGCCCTTTCCACAACCACATTACTCTTCTCTATGACATGTCTTCCCATTTTTTCTTTGTTCTCCAAAGTTCCTCATAAATAGTTAACCTAGGAATAGAAGTTCCACATTTAAACAATGAATACCTTTGAGGTGTACTGGAAGATGTCAGCAATGATCCGCATGGACGGTTCTGGGGGGAAGATGTAGGTATTTCTGACCATGAACTCCTTCAAGATGTCATTTTGGATTGTCCCTGTCAGCTTGGCCTGAGGCACTCCCTGCTCTTCCCCAGTCACAATGAATGTAGCCAGCACAGGAATGACTGCCCCGTTCATTGTCATGGAAACTGACATTTTCTCCAAAGGAATCCCATCAAAAAGGATTTTGGTGTCTTCCACTGTGTCGATGGCAACTCCAGCCATTCCAACGTCTCCTCGAACTCGGGGATTGTCTGAATCATAACCACGGTGGGTGGCTAAATCAAAAGCAACTGATAATCCCTGCTGGCCAGCTACATGAAAAAGAAAGGAAAATACCCAAAAAACAACAAAGAGAGATAGTTAGAAGTGTTGAACAGACTTGCATTAGGATGGGATCTAAATTTATTAACTCTATTTTACATGATTCAGGCTTGGACAGCTAACTAAATTTTGATGTTAAACACTGTTCCTTCCCCAAACCTGTCCAAGGTCTAGTAGTCTCAAACTTTAAATGAAGAAGTTTTTAACTGGGGGGAAAAAAGTGAAAAAGGTACTCCTTACTGTGCTTTAAACATTGCTGAATAACAGCTCACTCAAAAGTTTTAAATATGCCTAGACAGGCAGTGTAAGAGCTAATACACACAAGTCAGCTTGGCTTAGCTGGGAACAGAAGTGTCATAAACTCTGTCACGTTACCTTCTCTTTATCACCAACTAAACACAGACAGACTGTTCCCTGGCTCTACCGACACATGCTGTTATCTGTAAATCTGCAGTAAGAGAAAATTATTCATATAAAACAGGGAATAGGACAGCCAGAGCTCTTGTTGATGCAACCTGAAAGCAGAACTCAAAACTCTGCTGTCCCCAGGCACTCCCCCCCGACCAGTAACTGGGCTGTGCCACCAGCTAACCCAGGTTACCACTTCTGTTTCAGCTCTGTGATCTCAGCTGCTTGAACTCTGGGATGGATCCAAATTATGCCCATGTGTTAAGGTGCAATAACTAAAACCAGCATTTAACACATTCATTCTCCACAGCAATCTCCAGAAACGATTGAATTTCCCAGTAATAAAGAAAGACAGAGCCACTGGTACGACCTTATCAGAAATCCAAACTCACAACACAGAATAATCACATTTGCTGTGTAACTGACTGAATTCACGTCCCCCATTGCTTCACAAGGCAGTGCTGTTTCCCAGAGCAGCTGCCCCACCTTTGATGTTGTCCTTGTAGAACTTGTTGCTCTCCTCCACCGTGCTGAACCCAGCATACTGGCGGATGGTCCACGGCCTGTACGTGTACATGGTAGGGTAGGGCCCTCGAGTGAAAGGCTTCACCCCTGGCAGCTCCTCAGGGAAGTCCTCCGTGTCCCTTCTGGAGTATAAAGGCTTGATGTCGATTCCCTCTGGGGTGTGCCAGATTAAATCCTTTGGATTCTTGCCTTTCAGCTGCTTCTGAGCCAGGGCAGCCCACTCGGGGTGCAGTGGCTGCCTGTGCAGGGAGCGCCAGGCCAGCAGCGCGCAGCGGCGCGGCCACAGCCGCAGGACAGCATCCCCGGCCCTCAGCATGGCTCTCTTTGCAGTGTGGGCCAAGCTGGACAAAACAGAAACATATATTTTGCATTATCATACGCACCTAACATAGGAGATGTGAGGATGGAGAGGTCAAGGCATTTGCTAAAGCAAAAACAGTCCCTCGGGAGAAAAATTAAATGTGTTGTTCACGCACTGATTTGACAAACAGCCCTTCCTCTTGCCTTTCAACCAGGAACAGAGTCCAGGAAAATTCCTACATTTTCCTCTAACCAAGGAAAACATTTCCACAACTTATCTAAATTGATATCTGAGATGTGTAACTTATTTCAGTCCCTCAGCATCACTGTCATTACTCAGTCACTGGAAAGCCAGTGTGAGGCATGAAGATGGCATGGCCATTTACCCTCTCACCTTCACACCTCTCTCATCTAGGAATTCCGTAATGTCAAAGAGCGATCCTTTTCCAGGGATGGGGCAGCTACAGCTTCTCTGGGCAACCTGTGCCAGTGTGTCACCACCCTCATGGGGAAGAATTTCTTCCCAGTATCCAGCATCAAGGAGGTGCTCTGCAGGAAGTGAGCTGTCAGAAAATTGCTGATATAATCATACCCTTTGGAAAAGTTGGCTTGGGCTGGATGGAAACTAGAGAAAGGTTGAAAAAGAAAGGAGAAAAAAAATGTGGTATGTGAGAGCACAGGGACAATCCAAGCTGCAGAACTTGTCCCACCATGCATGAGACTGATAGGGGCAATAATGTCAACAATTCCCTGTGAGGGTGGTGAGGCCTTGGCACAGGTTGCCCAGAGAAGCTGTGGATGCCCAATCCCTGGAAGTGTCCAAGGACAGGCTGGATGAAGCTTGGAGCAACCTGATTTAGAGGAAGATGCCCCTGGCCATGGCAGGGGTTGGAATGAGATCTTTCAGGTCCTTTCCAACTCAAACCAGTCTGTGAGTTCAGTAACTCCTAAAAGCTGTAAGCTCTTTTGCTTCTGCTCTCCATTTCTATCCTTGCACTTTCTTGAAAAACAAAATCTTTACAGCTTGGCTCCAAGGGTCAGTTACATCCTCACCACCTCATCTCTTTCACAACTCCCAAGAAACACACACTTGAGAAACACACACACTGAGAAATTCTACGTGAAACTGGAAAGCACCTGTATCACTACAGCAACACCCTCTGAACATGTGCTTTAATAATGCATATGCTAAGTGTGGTATCCAGGCACAGGATTGTGTCTAGACAGTTCTGGAGTATCTCCATTGAGGGAGACTCCACAGTCTCCCTGGTCTCTGTTCAGTGCTCGGTCACTGCACAGGGAAGAAGTTCTGCCTCCTGTTCGGGTGGAACTTGCTGGGATCAGTCCCTGCCCATTCCTCTGGTGCTATTGCTGAGCCCTTGGAGCAGAGCCTGGGCCCTGCTCTGAGCCCTCCCTGCACACAGGGACACACAGGGACACACAGGGACACACAGAGACACACAGAGACACACAGGGACACACAGGGACACACAGCGCCCAGGGCCTCTCTCAGCTGGGGCTCCACTCAGGGCTGAACAGCCCCGGCTCCCTCAGCCTTTCCTGGGCAGGGAGATGCTCCAGTCCCTTCATCATCTTTGCCACGCAGCACTGGACACACTCCAGGAGCTCCATGTCTCTCTTGTCCCGAGGAGCCCAGAACTGGACACAGAATCCCAGATATGCCTCAGCAGGGCTGGGCAGCGGGGGAAGATCACCTTTCTGCTGGCAACGCTCTTCCTAACGCACGCCACGATTATTCCTGCTCCGGTGCTGACGCTGCATTTACCCTCGTTCAGTTTCAGACAATTCTGTGCCCATCTCCCATGCCCGCACGCCGAGGGGCCCCCAGAGCCGCCCTGTCACCCCCGCTCCGCACCTCTCCCAACTCAGCACCCACGGCCGGACAGGAACGCTCCGCTCTCCGTCCCGGGACAGCGCCCGCCGCCACCGCCCGCCCCCAACACGCCCCTCGGGCGGCCAATGGGGACGGGGAGCCGGGCCGGGAGCTGGAACAGGGGATAAGGACAAGGACAGGGGCAGGGCTCGGGGCTCCAGACATGGACAGGAACACGGAAAGGGATCAGGCTCAGGACAGGGATGGGATCCCCCCGTTACCTGCCACCAGCCCCTCCGTCAGCGCGCGGCCCCCGCGCACGCGCGGCGGGCGGGAGCGGCGCTGCGCGTGCGCCGCGGGGAGCGCGGGTTTGTTTAGTAACGTGCCCGCGGGCTGAGGCGGGACCGGTAGCGGCGCTGAGGAGCGGGACGTAGCGCCGGGAAGGTGAGGCTTGCGGCGAGATGAGCCGGGAGGAGAGGAAGGGTTTTGTGGAGATGTTATCCGCGATGCCATCCTGCAGCACCGGGGAGCGGGCATTTGGGGGTCTGAGGGGGTATGGGTGGGGGAGGACTACAACTCCCGGCATGCACTGCGATGGAGGGTGAGTATCCCAGGCGGCGGCGGGGAGCGATACTTGCCGGCAGTTGTAGTCCATTCCGATTTGCGGTCTGCCGTTAAAGGTGTCCCATAATATTGGTAGTTGTGGAGGAGGGGAGAGGCAGGGCTTACTTACCTGATTTAGTGCTTATTTAGCTGGTGTGGAGCTTATTTACCTGTTATAGGCCTCACTTGCCCGGCCGGCGCTTATTTGTCTGGTGTCAATTTCGACACTCGCCTGGTGAGAAGTGACAGGACCTGAGTGAGGGAAAGTGGCCTGAGGAGGGGAGAGAAAAGCTGACTAAATCTGAGTCGTGGTGCTTTAGAGACGAGAAGGGTGATGGGGTTTGTGGCTACTCCTTTCTGTGTGACTGCTTTTCCCTCTGTCTCTATAGTAAGTAAGAAAAGCTGTAGGTTTAATCTACATCAAAGACCACTGTGCTTAGGTGCTAAGTAAAAAGTTCTGGTAATTGGATGACTGTGCTGAAAATTAGAAAGATAAATCATAGAATCACAGAATGATTTGGGTTGGAAGAGACCTTAAAGATCATCTATTTATAACCCCCTGCCATGGGGGCATCTTCCAAATGGGGGTGCTTTTTTAGTGGTCCTGCATTTAAGTAAATTTACTGGATTTAGGCTCCAACATTTCATCTCATTTTGGCTCATTTGAGGCTTATTGGGTTGAACCCAATTTCCATAATTTTGTTTTTTAAAGTATGGTTTGTGCTGTATGGGTTATAATTGCTGGATTTAAATTTTGTCTTTGTTTCCTCCTGTTCCCATTGGTTAACAGATAATTAAACCCCACCACACATCTTCCAATAAAATGGGGAAACCGACTGGTGGGAAATCAGCAAAAAATCCTTTTAAATTGCAAAATCAACAAGGACCTCTCAGAAAAAAAAAGGGAGCAGATGAACAAGGAAGTAAACAAGGTCAAAAAAGAAAGGTATTCATTATTTTGGATCAAACAAAGTAGAAAAGTAACTGGGGGGTGGGGAAAAGGAGAAAGCGTTTTTGTGTTTTTTTTTTTTTTTTCTCATTTTTTAAACTGGAATTTATAGAGAATAATTCATTAACTAAGAATAGTCCTCTCGAGGAAATGCCCAGTGTGAAGAGCTCTTTTGAGCAGTCTTCAATAAAGGTTTTTCTTTTGTGGTCAGTGTCAAAGACTTCTGTCAGACACTGGCATAGTGAGTTCATAGGAGTAGATGAATGATTGCACAGTAGAGGATGTCTCAAAGTTGCCACATTTTCCCTTCAGCAGGTCCCTCAGACAGTCACAAGGGAAGTTAAGGAACTGAAAGACTATTCCCCTGCAGGTAGGGTCCTATTCTTTCCTATTAAATCTGAACTGTTTTACTCCTTTGACTCCGGTCTGACTGAGCTGAGTCACAAAGCTGTCTGTCCAGGTTTGACAAGTCATACCTCTCCCTTTTTTCCTTTGTGATAACAGGAGAAAATGGTTCTTCAAAAAAGGTGAAGCTGTCCAGTGCTACAATAGGAACTTGGCAGCCTCTCTCAGAGAACAGTAGACTGTTCCTGGAAAGTATAGTGGATTCAGTAGTACTGTAAGTGCCAAATATCCTGGTGGTTCTTCTTTGTTTCCACAAGGAATATAGTGAAAATAATACTATTACTTGAGCTGGAAGTCAGTGTGGTTTTTCATGTGTTCTCAGTGCTTGCAGGTTTTCTGATGGGAATTCTGCCTTTATTTTCTTTCCAGATCTGTTTTGTCCCAACAAAGGGAGAGAAAAGGTGATGTTCAGAAGCATCTCAATGTACTGAAAGAAAGGTATGAAATTATAAATTTAAAAAAAAAAAAAAAAAAAAAAAAAAGAGGGAGAGATTTCTTCTACCCAGTTGTTTTGTACCACGCTTTGAGGCTGAGCTAAAACACTCACACTCTCTTTCTGACTTAAAGCTATATATCATGTTACATGAAGTACATAAAATGATCATCATTTGGAAGCAGCTAAAAGTCCTCCTCTTAGAACTTAATCTGAAAAGCAGAAGGGTCAGAACTGGGAAAATAATAATCAATGTCAATTTAGAGTCAGGGAATGTAGAGGCCAAGGGAATATAAACCACAGAAGGTCAGTGCAATAGCAAACATGAGAATATTGGGATTTCTTGTTCCTGGTTCTTTCCTTGGACACATACTCCACATGATTTTGGAAAACAATTCAAGGCAGATTTTCTTCCTGTTTGCAACTTTTTACTTCACTGGCATCAATTAAGTATAAAGCTAAAGTGAGATTATTTTTTCCCCAGAATTTTCTTTCTGCTTTACGAAGAACTCCAAACAAACCATACTTTCCTTTTCCTGTAATTAAAGGGTGCTGAGAAGTTTCAGGTCTTTAAAGGTGCCTCCAGGGAAGCTGGGCAACCTGAAGAATATCCTGAGCCTTCAAATGGCGGAGAAACAAATGCTTGAGACAAACGAGGAGTCTTTGGTACAACTGCAGGTATGAAAAGCAAGGAAGGGAAGAAATGACCTGACCACACTGCTGGCAGTGCCTGTGCTGTGGTGGAGGAGTGTCCAGCGTTCATCATTGTCACACACTTTTGCTGCAAAGCTCTGTCTCTTTTTGAGTGTTTTTTTCAGTGACTCTGTGTTCTCTGGGAAAGACTCACTATCTCTAAAGTACATTTTCTTTATGTCTGTTTCATTTTAGGAAGAAATAACTGAAGTGGAACAATCAGCAGAGCGCATTGAGGAAAAAATACAGCAACTGCAGTACAAAATCCAGGTGCTGAAGAACCAGTTAGAGGAAGATGAAAAAGAAGCCAGGAAGGTATTTCTCAAAAATACTTGTGTACTCCTGTAACCTAGAGGAATGGGCTGACTTCCAGAGCTTTCTCAGAGGAACTGTTTCTCAGGCAGTGTCGTTTAAGGAAGGCATCGTTTGCCTTTGGGAATGGATCTTCATAATCTTTCCAGCTTCAGTTGCAGAATTAAGACATTTGGTATCAGAAGCTAGATAATGACAGGTTATTTTCCTACTTGTGTGCCTGATATTTGGGGGTTTGGATTGTTTTTTCACTCTTTCTTTTTCTAGGTATTCCAGGAAAACGGCAGTGGAACACTCCACCTCCCAGAACTCCCCAAGAGCAGTTTGCAGGCACCCACTTTGCAGGTGAGTGTGGAATATATACTTATCTTTTCAGAGACACTTTGGTTATGAGGATGAAGGCAATAGAATGTACTTTTATCCCTTAACCTCTTCCAGAGGGAGCAATTCTGAAAATTCAGAAAATTTGAATAGGTTTTCATTTTCCTTTTTTTTTTTTAGATTTAAACATAAGCACAATAGTTCTCAAAAACAGGACAAAATACTAAAAAACTCCTCATCCCTGGAAGTGTTCAAGGCCAGGTTGGATGGGGATTTGAGCACCTGGGGAGGGTGGAACCTTGTGGGAGGTGTCCCTGCCCATGGCAGGGGGTTGGAACAAGTTGGTCTTTAAGGTCCCTTCCAACCCAAACCATCCTGTGATCTTATAATTTAAGACATTGCATGTCTTTTCCAGGAAGCCCTATGGTCCTGGGGAGCTTGTAATTTCTGAAATATATCTATAACTGCTGGAGGGAGGACTCATTCTATGACTTTGAATATTTTTTGTTTTAGCTGTAGCTGGTCTGCATGAAAGTGAAATTCCTGTTGCACTCGACAAAAGCTGCTTTTTTATTTGTTATCTATCATTCCTTCTTTAGGAGGAAATTTTGAAGATAAAGAATCAGAAGGGCCTTTTAAAGGATATGAATGCTATTCAGCAGTCAGCTGACTTGAAGAACTTGTTAACCCTCATTGAAAAGAGCTATGAGAAGGTGGATTTGCTTTGAGAAGGCAGAATGTGTGGAGTCTCCGTGCTGAGCTGGGAAACTGCCTTCTTCCTAATGGCCTTCCTGTAATGACTGCAGAATTTCTGTTAAAACATTTTCTATTAACATTGGTATATAAATCTGTAGATACATTTTACATTTTGGGACTCAAATGATTTAAGTCATCTGTAATGTTTCTTTTTTTGTTGTTGTTGTTTTTTTTTTTTTTTTTTTTTTTTTTTTTTGACCTGTGGTGACTTCTAATGATGATGTATCCTGTCTTAGGAGAAGGGAGGGAAATAGATCCGGGGTTATTTTTCCAGAATAAGGGAACTGTTCCATTATATTTGCCCTTCTATATCTGTAAATCACTGAAGGCAGTGTCTTTTACCAAAGTAGTTCGCATTTGGGAGTTTAAACCTGAAACAGGCAGTAAAAATAAGCTTATCTAATACTCATTTGTAAATCTGTTCAACTTTCTTACTATTTTTTAATAAAAAGCCCTCAATTGAAGAACAGTGAATAATTTTTATCAAATGTACAAAATTGTTTTTACCTTTTTGTTACTTAATGCAAAAACCAATGTCAAACAACATAAAGTACTTTCTCAGGATAAATACCCTGCTGGAAGATAGCAGTTCTCTTTACACTGACTTGCCTCATAAACTGTTGTTCTTCTATTTACAAGCTGCTGCCACTCTTAATGAGATTAAAGCTAATTGTCTCTCTTTTATGAGGGCTTGAAAGCCTCTATGGAGTTAGAATCATGGAATATCTCAAGTTGGAATGAACCTGTACCTAAACCATGTAGGATCAGAAAAAATAGACTAAGTACTTGCTTTATACAGAATCACAGGAAAAGAAATAAAATTATTTAGAAATATGTCTCAAATTTGTGATCACTTGGCTAGGGGAGCATTTACTGATATAACCCTTTCCCCAAAATAATTTAATTGAGAGTATGGATTAAAAATTTTCCTGCATGCCAGGGAAAGGTTAAGTAAAGATCTACTCCTTTGCTTTCATTAAGGGTGATTTACTGTGTGGGTTTTGAACTTCCTGACCCAGATAGAGACCTTTTCCTTTTTTAATTTTTTATTTTGGAAAGAAAGTGTGGAGGTGGGCAGTGAGTAGGAGTCAGATTCAGCTTCCACACAAAGAAGTTGAAATAGTAACTGAAGAATGAGCTTCTGCATTTCAGCTCTGGATAGTTACAGAGGCGAGCCATAATTACTTCAATTTATTTTTTCCCCCCCTGATGCTGGGTGGTTTATGATAGGCTGGCTGTGGGTATTGTTGCTTTGGGGTTGTCATGCACACCTAAACAGGGCACCATGAACCAGGGAGCATAAATCCAGACGTTTATTAGGTGGTTTTAGCTCAACTTGATGGTGGATACTCTTGGACAGAGTTGCAGAATGATCGGATTGTTGGTTTTGATGAGATTAGAGCCTCTTTCAGAAGGTTCACTGTTGATATGTGTGTGTGGAGCTGTGACCATAGCTGTGTGGTTTGACCTGGGAGCACCCGAAACTTCAATTTCAGAAACTTGGCTTTAAGTAGGTAAGGCATTTTCTCATGTGTGTATACTTTATTTACTGAGTTTATCCTTTTAAGGAATACTCTAGGAAAATCTGAATGAACCTCTGGATTCAGGTCAATTTTGCTTTAGGTTTTTCCTCAGAAGTGATCCACAGCAAGTACAGAACTGTGATTTTTTTGCATGTGGAAATGGAAGGAGTAGGGAGAAAAGCCAAGGGAAGAAGCTGAGGCACTGGGGAACATCAAGATATCCAGCCCATCTTCAAACCCAGCTGACTGCCAAGGTCAAAAAGCCCTTCTCCTCTGACAGCCTGAAACTCTGAACATCCCACATTTATCTCCTTGTACGACCTGAGCACAGCTTCGTGGTTCGCATGTCTTTTGGGAAGAACCTGGACTTGGGAGTATTTTTTGGGATATGCTTTCAACAAACACTCAGTGAAAATAGCAGCAAGAATAAGAAAGCTGAAGGTCTGTATTATTTAGCCCAGATTAGGTGAACTAAGAGATCAATCCATGAGCCACCAATTACTTCACACTTCTGTATTGGGGTTTCCAATACCTCCGAGGGTCCAACCCTGTTAGGAAAAATGGCTTAAATCATATAGGTAACCAACATCTCCAGACATGCTTTGTAAAATAAAAGGTTTTAATAATCAATGGAAATAATAAACAGATACAGAAATGCAGGTCGAACACAGCATAGAGAGCATTCTAACACTGTTAAGGCAGTCCTGAAAGCCCTTTGGTTCCTTTGTGTAGTCTCTTTATTTAACAGTCTAGGTGGGTTCTACTGGCTAATTGCCAGTGGGGAAAGGTACAGACTTTGAAGGACAGTGACAAGGTCCAACAGGTGCTTCTCTCTTGGCATTGAGTCAATTACAAAGAGGAAGACACAGAATTTTCTAGTTTGGTTTCCTTACATGTTTCAGGTAAGCTGAAACCCTTTTCCTTATGCAGGAATGCCCACTCAGGGATGGGGGGTGCATTACATTTCTGGTCCATTTATGTCCTCTCCCAGTGAAGAAAAAACAAAGGAACACCACTTTGGTTTAGAACTACTGGAAACCGTAATTGAAATATGGATTGTTTTGGTCAAAGAATTAAGAAAACAGATGTAATGAAAGGATAATTTAAACATTTTAGAAACATTTAGAAATGGATGCTGATTAGAGCTCTAGGAACGTGCTACAGCACACATTTTATAGGGTTTGGGGATGACATTAAATGAAATGGCAGGGCTGAGGTCCAGGTCTGAGCTGGAAACTCCAGGTGGAAGGCAGAAGTTGAACCTCTGCAGGAGACTGGTGAAGAAGAGGAAGAGCTCCATTTTAGCAAGAGTCTCCCCAGCACAGATCCTCCGCCCTGGAACAAAATGCAAAAGGACCACAAGAAAATCAGTGAGAGCTGCTTCTTCAGTACTGGAAACTATCCCCCCCCCCCCCCCCCCCCCCCTCTTTTATCAACTCTTGATCTGAAAAAGTTGAGTGGGAATCCAGAACATTTAAATGTTATATCCTAGATATGAATAAAGAACACAGTAGATTTTAAAAGTCTGTTGGATACAAATTATCAGAGAGACAGGATTTTGATCTTCAGAGGCATCATACCAAAGCCAGCTGGTGATGGGTTTTTATTTTCCTTTGTCTAAATGCTTGCATTTGGAGAGAAATATATGGAAATGTAGTCTGAATTCCTTAACTCTAGTTTTCAATAAAATCCAAATTTTTACTTAATTTTCACATTTTTCCTCTACTTGGCCCAATTTTTGGATCCTGAACTAACTGGTTTAGTCTAGACTTTAAGTCTATTAGTCAACTCCTAGGCAATTTTTTAATACTAAAATTTGTCAGCAAATTCCTTGAAGATTCACAAATGCTGGCCAGAGTGGGACTAAGAAGCAAGGTGGAGGAGATATGCTATGGATATTCAAAAATAAATATAAGTTCTGCCAAATCCAGTAGCTAGTGAACTGCCTTACTCATAGCATGATGATTCAAGGCCAGAACTAACAAAAACCTGAACTAAAATTTGGGTTTAAAACCCTTGTGTGACAAAAAGCGGAAAATGGAGAGCTGTTGCACGGCTGTGATATGAAATAAGCCCTCCAGGGAATGTCCAGACCTGACACTCCATGGATGTGCTTTCAGCTGGGACATGTAGACTTAAGTCCGGAAAAGAAGATCTGGGAACCGGAAGTGTCCTAAGTTCTTAAGAAAAAAAAAAAAAAGGTGTACTGGATGGTGAGTATGACAAGAAAAATCTTATTCAAAGATCGTACAGAGTTGAAAATATACAAATAGGGTTGATAAAAAAATTGAGAGTGTTGAAGATATGATAAATAAATTAGCCAGAGACTGATGTATGGGAACCTAAAAAGAGAATTACAGAGCCTGCAAAGCAGGGGACATGCCAGAGAAGCAGCAAGGTTAGGATCTCCCATGATTTGGCAAATGGTGCAGGCATGTAAATTCAGGTGAGCATCACACTCTGGGCAAGCCCCTGCTGTCCTTTGTTTTTACACAGAATTTGGGGGTTTCTATGGCAACTCCCTCTTGTTGCCACACCATATGAAATCTTGACCCAGCTGATATTTTTTGTGACTTTTTAAAAGGGATATGGAAAAATGAAGCAGGAAATGCACAGAAGCATCTTTGTGCATGTCTTGTGTAAATGTAAAAGAGAAAGCACCTGCTGAAAAAGGCAGGAAAGCATCTTTCTTCACAAATTTCCCATTGGCATCAAGGAAGTGCTCAGGGTAGAACTTGTCTGGTTTCTCCCACTGCGACTGGTCTTTCAGGACTGAGGTCAGTAAAGGGATGACATAGGTTCCCTGCAAAATAGGACAGGGGAATGAATTCCTGGACAAATTCAGAAAGAAGAAATGTTTAAAAGAAGCAATCCTGTAGGCATCTCACCTTGGGAATGAAATAACCTTTGAGGGTGACATCTGCAGCAGTCTCATGAGGCAGATCCAGTGGCAGGATATTGGCAAACCTCTGAATTTCATGGATGACAGCATCTGTGTATGGCATCTGAGTTCGGTGCTCGATCCGTGGGGGGTTGGACCCTATCACTTGCTCTATCTCTTCTTGGACCTTTTCTGAAGAAAGAAGCAACTCTCAGGTAGAAGGACTCATTCACCCCTGAGACGCAGACTGCTTTACTAATGTAAAGTATAATAGACCTATAATATGAACCATAAATTCTCCAAAAATTGTTTCTTTTGTTTCAGAAATAATAGGAGGTAAACAAGATTACAGTGTTTGATTGATTCTTTACCAACAAGAAACCTAAAGATTTTTTTTCCTGCCATCTCTTCTGTCTAAAGATCCATGTTCTGCCCAAGGGTTGTCTTGAAACCCCCATTTGACCCCAAACAATGCTGTACTATTGGCTGGAAAGGAGAAGTCAGACAAGGGCAATTCCATGAATCTTCTCAGGTCCCTGAAGTCTCAGTACAGTCTATTTAACATCTGCACAGGCCTTTGGTTTCTGAGGGAAGCCTGGAACCAAACCATTGACCAACACAGGACAGCTCTTTACCTATTAATTAATGAGATTTCCCTAAGCAAAGGGCCTGGCCTGTGTGAACTCTGTGTTCTGCTGCTGGCTGACCAGTGTGACCCTCACGGGGTCTGAACCACAGGGCACAGAGACAATAATTGGCTGGAAATCTCAGCTTTTTTTAACTTAGTGTGTTGATCTTAATGTAATTTAAGTGATTTGACTTAATGTGTTGATCCTCCAGGTTCCTCTTTGGTCCCTAATACCCTGAGTATAACAGTATCTACCATTAAATCACTTACTCTGGATTTCAGGGTACTTTAGCATCAGCAGAAAGCCCCAGTTTAATGTGGTGGAAATTGTCTCAACACCAGCAGTAAACAAATTGCCCACCAGGCTCAGCAAGTTGCCATTATGGAAATACCCATTGGTAGTGGATTTCTCCTGAAAGAAGTGGTTGAGATAAAAGGATGAAAACTCAAAGCTTTCCATGTGAAAATGCAAGTTATGTAGATAAACATTTGCTAAGATACAAATCCTCTGTTTTAGAAAAAGTGTGAAAGAGAAGGAAGAACTTTGGGTTTGTGCCTGGGGGAGGCTGCTGACATATCTTTGTATTTACTGGGACCATCTGCAAAGTGAGTTGCTTTCCCCATGGGAAAGGTAACCCAGACATATCAGAGACCCCAGATAAGTCCCAGTAAAGCCCAGGTAGTGATTCCATTCAGTAAAAGAGCCAGAAGAGCTGAAACAACAGAGAGAGCAGATAAAAAGATGCAGCCTTGGTAAATATATTTATACAGTCTGAAGAAAATAAATAAGGATAAATGTTCACTGATTAAAACAGGTTGGAACTTCAACAGCGTGAAGTATCTGTTCAACTCTACCACTTTTTCGTATGTATCTTCTCAAAGACAGCTTCCCTAAGGAAATTCAGCTGTAATTGTAAGGGCTGAATCAAAATTGCAAATGTCTTCACAGAACCATAAAAGATGGAATCAGTGAGAAAATAATCAGTTACCTCCTGCTGTTTAATGAGGAAAGCATCAATAAAACTTCTTTGGTCATTTTTGTCCAGGTTTTTGAGGTTCTCTACAAAAGTAACTCGCAAAAAATCATGGAATTCATCTCTGTTTCGGAGGAGAGCCTTGTTAGCCCTTAGGAGGAAACCAAGGTATGGGAAGATATTGTACATCTACGAGAGTGGAAGTTGTTAGAGAAAGTTTATCAGCCAGAGCTCTGAAAACATTACAGAAACAAATTAACAACATTTGGCCTTCTTTGCAAATACTAAGTCAAAAACTTAAGATTAATATTTTGTTTCTTAGAACACGAAAAAGTGACTGGATGAATTTGTGGTAGAAAATTCATCAAGAACCACCGAATACATGTAAAACTCTTTCCCCAAATTACTATTTTTCAGGAGTAGTGTAGGTGTCAGGCTCAAACAGCTTCAAGCTGCCACCAGGCAAGTGGAAATGTTGGCCAGCAACTTTTTTGTTGTTTTAGCCAACTCTTTCACTAACAATTTTATTTTCTTTTTTAAAAACCTAGATAAACATAAATCAGTCCAGAATATGGGAAAATTACATGCAAGTATCCAAAGATATTTTTCACTCACTAGCACTCTTCAAACTGTATCTTAAATATGTTTTTGAGAGACTGGAGGCTTGATTGTTGACTTCATTATTCCCAAATTGTCTCAGGGTATTTTATCCAAGACAGTGCCTTGTAAACCTATTATCTCTCAAAGTCTCAGATTTCCTGTTTAACAGAAGAAACTGATCACAAGTATTGCTATTTTTCTGTGGCATCCAGTGGAACAGCATCATAGATGTGAATCATTACCGTAACTAAAGGTTTCCCAGCAAGCCTCATGTTTTCATTGGTCAGATTTAGAAGTCTCAGAAATCTGGAGTCTTTGTAGTCAAATCGTTTTCCAAGCAATATTGACACAATTATATTAGCAACAGCTGCATTAATTATTTTGCTGGCATCAATGGGATTTCCTAGACAAGGAACAAGAGAATTTATTACACTGTAATAAATTCATGTAATTTGTAAATGTAAATTTATTATTAAATCTTGCTATTTATTTGTTATGCTTGATTTCTATCATTGATTATTATCCAATGTCAGAATACCATACCAAGACACAAAAGTGCCAGAGGAGCCAAAGTCATCAAACTGATGCACATTTCATAGAAAAGTCTCAACTTGAGAAGGCTCAAAAAGCCCCTGCATAGTTAGACAAAACCTCACAGGTAGTGAGGCCCTGGCACAAGTTGCCCCACTCCTGGAGATGTTCCAGACCAGGTTAGACAGGGTTGGGAACAACCGGGGATAGTGGAAGATGTCCCTGCCCATGGCAGGGGGTGGAACTGGATGAGCTTTAAGGTCCTTTTGAACCCAAACCATTCTGTAGCTCTGTGATTCTACAGATTTGAAGAATGAGTGATCCACCCACCCTTGTGTGAGGCGATGGTGTCTGCCAGGTGCCCGTACTCCTCCACAATTCGATCCTCAATGGCCTTTTTGCCCATCCCAAAGTCTCGTAAGGCTGTGAGGGTAAATCTTCGCATCACCTTCCAGTTTTCTCCATGAGCAAAAACAACCCCTGAGACCAAGAGAACATTTCAAGGTGGCAGAAGATGTTAATTTTGTAGGCATAGAAAGGAGATGTTTAGTAGCAGTCATTTTTAAAACAAGTTAAATTGCATCCAGATGAGGAGAAATGCAACTAACTATGCCTTAAGTATTTTCAATCCTCAGCAATATTTATGTAATATATTTATTACACAAAGGATACATATTTAAGCTTTATTTAATCAAATCTTAAGAATATATATCTTCAAGGACACTTGTCACTGAAAGAAAGTGGACATTGGAAATTTGAGTTCAAACTGCTGGGCATCATAGTTTGGAAGTGGAATTGAACTGAGATCTCTGATGACTGCAGGAAAAAATTAAGTGGGAACAAATGTCTTAAAACGTCCACCATCAGTTTTTTTCACTGAAATTATTACATCATTTAACTGATGACCTCAACTATGAGGGTTAAAAAAAAAAAAAAAAAAAAAAAAGTGAAAAGTTTCTATGCAATAATATGATCAAAAGATGCATCTGTTAAAATATTCACAGAATTATTCCTGAATTTCTCCAAAAGCTTGCGGAGATATAAATATGAAACTGTTATACTAAATTAGAACGAAGTTTGGGTGCGAAATTTTTATTTTGAAACCCAGCTCTGTAGACATTATTCCCTTTTTTTAAAATAAATTCACAGTTCTCTATGTGCTACATGCTACCTATTGTCACATTCTGAATTTAAAAGTACTATTTACCACTGAAATGACAAGCAACAGTAGGAATTTCAGAAAACATGGTTCTATGATTAGTCCAAAGTAACACAAGTCCAGAGCCATATCATGAGAGTTAGAAATGCTTCTCTGGCATGGATGCCCTGAAAGTGTGTCACTATCCATTATCTCTTGCTGTGGTTATTTTTAGATTTATGGTTGTTTTGTTGTCACTGTCAGTAGCTTCAAAGTTGAATAAGTGTGCTGAAGTCAATGAAATTGCTCCCTATTTCCAATGCCTTTGTGATCTCTGATTTGTCCCAGCTCCTGCTTCGTCTATAGGAAAAAAAAATAAAATTGAGTAGGTCAAGCTGATAAGGAAAAATAAGATCAACTTACCATTTCCTTTGGTCAAATCTTCAAAGATTGGGATTTTAGGTCTCTCTGCAAATGCATCTGCCTGGTTTACGAGCGCTTCCTTCACTGTGTCATAGCCAGAAATCACTACAATTCTCCTGTGCCCCATCTGAACACTGAAGACTGGACCATATTTTTCAGACAGCTGTCAGGAGGAGAGAACAGTGATTTATATATTTTACAAAGAAATTCATCACTCTTTCCAGGGCTGCTTATTTTCCAGTCCTGCGTCTGGGTTACTAACGTGGCAGATATTTTCCTGACTACAGGGAGAGGCACTTGATTTAAAAGATGGGAATATGCCAGACATTGTGGTGGATAATGACTTAATGCCACAGTTGGGAGAAGAGTTCCATTGTGCTAAATGGAGCAGAGGTGTCAACAGCTGAAACCCCAAGTCTGCAAAGGATTGCACTGAGGGTTCCGTCTTCCATCAGAAACCCTTGTAAATTCAATTTTTGACTCATGTTTTCACACTTATCTCTATGCTATTGTGTTTCTTTTGTGTACAGATTACACCTGAACAGCCTGTTCAAATGTTCACTACCGTTATTTTATTAAAAAATAAATCAGTTTGTTTCTGGGACAGGATTTAGCATTAGATACATTCAAACTTTTTATATGTGATTACATGCACCATGGATCTGTCTCAGAGACAATGTGGTACCTTTTTAGCTGGAACAGGTAGATTTATTTTTATGTAACTCAGTGTTGCTGATTATTCTGACAGCTAGAGGGGGGTTTCCTGACTGCACTCATTTTCTAGTGGTTTTGCAGAGAGAAACAGAAGGCATCTATTTGGCATCAAGATGCAAAATGTTCAGCAAGTGATAAGCAAATACAGCCAGCTGAAATAGCAGGAGCAGCGACCCATATCTGAATCATGCTCAAGTCAGAGAACCAATATACAGAGCCAATATACATCAGAAAGGAATCACTGAATTACAGCAGATACATGTTGCTTCTGTTGGCCTGAAAACAGGTGGAACTTGCTTTTGTCAACACGATTGGGTTGTGTTGGAGAGCTAAAGTGATATTCCAGATATTCCATTTAAGCAGTCTTTTGATTTGTGGGTACAACATTCATACAGGTTTGTTGGTGCAATTACCCCTTTCAAAATCATCAGCAGGGAAGATGTGTAATTTTAATGTCTAAGCAGAAACAACTTTAAGAAAGGAGCAGGTTCATAGAATTCTTCTGACTCAAAGTCATCAAAGCCCTGCAATAAACTGGGTAAAGAAAGCACTAGAAGAAAACAGAAAGATTTATTATTTTGGCAGAGGTTGGTCCTGAATGTTAAGAGTATACAGTTATAACTTCAGCTTTTGGGGAAGAAAAGATGAAAGAGAGTTGAGAACGTTAATAAATCAGTGAAGCCAAGATGCTGCAGTCACAGCTCCAGGTGCATCAATCAGTGGAAGGCAGAGAGGATTACACTACATATCAAAATCATTCCTTATTCAGTTGTCTTTTTCTCTAAGTTACCACAAAAACAAGGTGGACACTTGTTATTAATTTGAAAGTTGTTGAAGGCTGAAACCTGGATGCATGGAGAAAATATTACAGTAAAAAAAATCCATTCTGCATTCAACATTTTCTGCTCAAATAACCATCTCTGGGTCCTTTGCTAAAGGCTGATGCATGGATGCAATACATAGGGTGCAATAGGAGAAACTCTCTGACATCTTGGACTAGGGGGCTTGGTTGATAGGACCATTAGAAAAGAAAATGAGTACCTCTAGATAAGTCCTGTAGGGTCTCTTCAAGTCAAATAAAAGAAGGTTTCCAATTATAGGTAATGGTCTTGGACCTGGAGGAAAATTCTGACTTTGGTTGTTGTCCCAGAAACCTGATGTTTTCAAAATTGAGAGAAAAGCCAGGATCAACACTAAAACCATGGATGTGCTGCTGTTCCAGAAACCTGCTATTTTCAAAATGGATAGAAAAGCCAGGATGAACATAAAACCGATGGAAGTGTTGCTGTTCCAACCCATCTCTATTCAGCCAAGTATTTGCCACAGAAGAGAAAAGAGAAAATGAGGATCTGGATCTCTGTCGTCCTGAAATAATTTCTCTTGAGAGGCTCTTGTGTTAGTCCATAAACCTCTTTTCCAGTGAAGGGTATATTTTAATTGCAGCTGGTTGCTTGTCCTCTTCCCGTGTGCTTCCTAATGAATCCTCAGAAGGGTACAGGGAATATAAATATTTGCTAACCAGTGTGACTGGGTGAGAGTGCGGGTCACTGGGCAAGTGTGAAAGTCCAAGAACATAGATAGCTGCACGTCATTGACCTGACACTTGCTATAAAAGCCATAAATTCTGCATGCTGTCCAGGTTACTGATTAATATTTTTTTTTTTTTCCTTCAGCACAGATATCCTTGATACACTTGAGAAATCAAAATTCCACTGCCCAGGGGTATAGCGCACAGAGTTGTTTTTTTTTTTAAAGTGTGCAATGTATGCATGTGAGACTCACAAGCTGAGAGCAAATGAATCTGCTTGCTGCAGAGTTAAGACAGTACTTATACGCTTAGTGTGAGAATCTCTGTTCAGTTCTTCACACATAACCCGGTTGCAGGCCTCTAATAAATCTGTTGGCCTGACAGTCTGTTATTTTTCTCAGGGTTTTCAGGCTTCAAGGAAACAGGACGCCTTTCCTGTTTTCAGATTCTGTGTAATCTGCTTTCTCCTGTGCTTCCCAGGGCTTTTCAGGCCCAGTGTTTCCTCACAAAACTGTTTATGGGTGGCATAACTTTGATTCCATTGAATTCACTGGGAATTTGAAATCACAGAATCACAGGATTATTGAGGGTAGAGGGGACACTGTGATTTGTCTGGTCCAATCCCTCTTTCAAGCTGGGCCACCAAGAGCCACTCGCCCCAGCTTATGTCCAAGACTGGCTTAGAACAGCTCCAAGAACCTAAAAAATTTTATGACCCTAAGGAGAGAGACTTCCCATCTCCTGGGCAACCTGTGCCAACGCTTAGTCACTCTCACAATATAAGGGTGTTTCCTGATGTTTAGAGGGAAACTCCTGTGCCAGACCCTGGTCCTGGCACCAGGCACACACTGAGAAGAGTCTGTCTCTGACTTATTTGATTCTTCCCCCAGGTGTTTACACTGATAGGATCCCCCTGAGCCTTATCTACTCTGGGCTAAACTCCCACCTCTCTGTGTTTCCTCTTGTAAGAAATATTCCAATCACTCCAGCATCTTCATGGCCCTTTTCTGGACTCCAGTCTGTCCATATCTCTTTGGTACTGTGAATCCCAGAACTGGACATGGCACTGGGAAAAGATGTCCTCTGTTGGCTGAGGAGAGGGGGCTGAGGTACAGCCTGCCTCAGCTATCTCAGAGTCCAAAAGAGTGAACAAGAGAGGAGGAGGTGTTGGAGGAAGAAGCCAAGGGGAAGACTGGACAGAAAAGTTGAGTCACAGCCCACAGAACAGTGTTTGGAAGAGTTTTCTAGTAGAAATCTAGAACACTAAATTCAATGTGGCTTTGAGGCCAGAACCTGAATGTTGTGTGAGGTGAAGTGCCTCAAGGCTGAGCCCCTTGTCCTTCTCTCCCAAAAGTGTCAGGGTCTCTGCAGAGACATGACCAGGGACAGAGGACAGGAGGGAATGGGGGAATTCTCCAGGGAATGAGGGTGCAGAGACCTAGCGGAAAAGAGCCCTGGCACGTGGCTGGGAGCGTGGGAGAGGGGCTTGAGCAAGCCTGCTCATGGTTTGACTCACCCTGAGCCTGCTGCTGTCCCTGAGGCTCTGAAGGAGAGACCAGGACGTTTCACTTACCTGGAAGGTGTCCTGGGAAAAGTCCAAGGCCTGTGTCCAACTGTTCTCCAGCTAGCCTGATTCTATTTCACCTTTCCAGAGTGGGTGAAAAGGCACTGCAAATGTTGAGTTTTCCACATACACCTGGAATTTAACTCATAGCAAGGAATTGAGAGGAGGTTGAAAGGTGAACATTTTGCAGGAGACTTGGGAAGAACAGGAAGAACTCTCCTTTGGCAAGAGGAGACTTATTTTGTTAATATATTTTGAGAAAATTTGATCCCAGTAAGAGAGAAAGAAGACATCCCCAAGAAATGTCAAACAAATACAATTGGTCATCTGATCATTCAATTGATGTGTTTATTCAGCAACATATTTGAGCACAAATGTTAAAAGAAATTTTGTAAGCAAATATTCAGCCAATGGCTTTCAGATAAATTTTCTTTTCTGTAATGAAATACAAAGATACTGCTCTGACAGAGGTAGGAATGGAGAACTATAAGACAGCCTTCAAATCTATGGTCACCCACTGGTATTCTGAAAAAGGCTTGACCTTTGGTCAGTTTAAAGAAGATATCGTTAAAGTTTTTACTCTTTAAAACAAAATAAACAACCCACAACACCTTATTTAAGCTCTTTTAACATAAAAACAAGTCAAAGTGAGAACAAAGTTAAGACGGAGAGAGTCTTGAGCAGTTGTTGGAAGGGATAAAACATTGCCAGTTTTTAATGAGAAACAAAACAAATGTTGATGATTGTGAACCTCAGTTTTAGAGTAGTTGTACTTTAACTTTCGTTTACTTTTCAGTCCCATCCTTTAAGCTCATCCTCCACTCTGTGTCTTGTTTAACTCCTTCCTTTCCTTTCCTCCCAGTGTAAGGCTTCCTCATGGAAGAATAAAAAAGTTCTTAATAAAATATTTTAAGATTGTGTCTTTTAAGTGTCCAGTCACATACTACACAGAAGTTGTAACTAATTATTAATGAAGCTCTGCTGATTCAAGGTATTCAAAGCTTTGATTAATTGGGAAATAACCAACCAAAGAAAATACCCTAAGCCAGAGAACCAATTACCACTGACATCTGCAAAGTGGAGGCGAGCAATTAGGGTAAAAAAAAAAACAAAAAAACCCCACAACTTTGAAGAAACAAATTGTACACTTCAAGGACACAGTCACATGGAAAAGAAAATGACATTTAAAGCTATGATTAGACAAAGGGATTCATCTCCCTGCTCTGTTTTTGAGAGAACCTAAGTGACTGATTTTATTGTGGGAGGAATCGTCTGAAAAAGAGAATCGGGGACAACAATGAGTACTTAGAGGATGAGAGTATGGATTACTATGGAAAGATTATAAGGACAACTGGGGAACAAAACTGTATAGTTATTTTTTTCCCCTTTGGAATTAAAAACCCCTCTAAATGGTATTATTGAAGGCAGCAATCACCAGGGAAGGTTTAGGTTGGATATTATGAAAAAAATTTATCATTGGAAGAGTGGTTAAACATTGGCACAGGCTCCACAGGGAAGCAGGAGCCACCATCCCTGGAAGTGTTCAAGAAGTGAGTAGACACAGCACTCTCAATGTAGTTTACTGGCCATGATGATCCAAGGCTGGACTTGATGATCTTGGAAGCATTTTCCAACATTAAGGATTCTATAATTCAAAGATTTACTGATAGTGGGTGGTGCTTCCTCACTCAGGTATTCCTGTGTGGTCAGCACTCTAAACTACTTAAGGTGAATGAAAGATCCTCTGAACTCCCAAGCAGGAATTTGAGGGGTGAAATACATGTACTGAAGATAAGATTTTTATAGGCTTTCCACAGATGGATTCTTTTTCAAGTACTTCAACACTTCATAAATTATGCACAAGATACTTCTAAAATCTTTATAAATGTGATATTTACATTGTTAAATGCTTCCCAGTTTTTACAAAAATGAATATGTGACAGCTTTGAGAGGATAAAGGATGTCTTAAAACAAGGTAGAGAGTCAGTTATTGCACATCTGCAAAAGACCTTAGCTGAACTAAAGTGTGATACAACAAATGTATTTTTATTCATGGGGAGAAATCTGACAAATCTAGCAGTATATGGCAGGAATAACATATGGGGCAGCCCTGCCTAGTGTCTTTCTAAAGATTTTCAAGGAAAAATACATCAGCAGAAATGAAAAGGTACGTTCTATTTTATATGAGAGGAGTTTCCCCCTTAAGTCTGATAAGTAAGACTTGAAATAAGATCCTAGTATTAAAAAAAAAAAAAAAAGGTTGAAAGTCACCCACTTTAGCCTCTTATTCAGAGGCATCAAATGCATCTTTCCATGAATGACAGATTGAGGCACTGTGCTCCTTCTGCTTGATTCCCACTTCCCATCCATTATCTCTCAATGGATTATCCCATGCAGGAAGGTACCTCATGGAGTTCCTTCAGCTACCTCAATTTTTGTCTCTGAACTGAGCAGCCACTTTCATCACTTCTCCAACGAAGTTAATTTTCCTTAATTTAGCTTCAGTTTTCTTCTTTTTTGCTTTTGCTTCTTTTAGGAGAAAGTGACTTCAGAATTGGTGACTCACCCCATGGAAGTTCGCTGCCGAGTCTTCTGTAGGTTGAACATAGTTCTTTCCAATCAGTTCCAAACAATTAATGTGTTTCTGGAGCTGGTTAGTTCATGTTATATTTCTTGACATTAACACTGCTACAATCCACTTATTACTGTTGAATAGAACAAGACCTATTATGCAATTACTTCGTTTTCATAACTCCTGCTTAGTTCCTGCATTATGTCCGTGAAACTAACTAAATCTATGATAATAAATAAATAGAACTATGACAATAGTAATATTTTTTACAATTTCACTTTCTTTTCCTTTTAAATAAACATATTAAAAATGAATTTTGATACTCATACTGCCTTTTCAATCACGGTATTCTGTGCTTTGCCATAAGAATTATTTCAACATTTTGTTTCCTGTCATAATCAAACTTCATAATACAGCATGTTTTCTCCTCCATCAGAAAACAGGAAAACACCCTTTCTTAAAAAGTTAAGCTGGGATTCTCTGGTGAAAACTTGGTTTGAATCTATATAAAAAATATCAGTTAATTTCTTCTTGATTACTCCTATACAGTTGAAGGAAGTAACTTAGAAATTTCACAATTAAATATATTATCCTGTAATAATCTTGAAACTCAAAGTTTATTACAACAGCTATATTATTGTCAGTGACAACAACAGATAAAATATATATAATTTTAAAGAGCAGGTTATGGCGCCTTTTTCTGATAAACAAAAACATTAGAAGGACATAGTTTATTCACCTGAGTTTGGTATAATGACTAAGTAATCTAAAATCAAGCTTGTTTTCTTTTTACAAGATATATCTATCTTCAGGCTTTTCTTAAAAATACCTGCTGTGGTTGGGAAAATACTTGGATATTGTTTCATTGTTTCTTAGCATTAGAAACAGAAAAGAGCATCACTAGGAGATATATTGCAGATTAATTATTTTTCTACATGGCAGCTTCAAATCTGCTGTGCTCATCACGGTGGCTGGAATGAATTTCCGGTACTGTCTCCTCCTCTGGAACCTGCCATGAAAAACAAAGATCTCAGTTAAGGATATATAGATTTGCTTTTGCCATAAAAGAAGACTAAAATGTGCTGAGAATGTAATTCTGTTTGTATATATTATATGTCTGTTTATTAACATTGACACAGCCTGACATGAAACATCAATTCTGCATACTGAGGAATGAACTCAGGGTTTCCTTCATAGAAGAAGGAATTTAATTCATTGAAAAAAGCTAATAAAATTTGCTTTAACTTCACATTTTATTTGCAAGAATGTATATTACATAATACTTCTCACCTTGCCTTTTTGGCTTGGTCCTGGCATAAAGAATAAAGGTCAGATTGCCTAAATTAAGAATACGTAATCAGTCTCTGATAAGGAAGAGGATATCTGATACAGTGAGCACATAGGAGAGAGATAAAGACCTCCACCGTGATATCAATTTGTTGTCTCTATTTCTGCTTTTTGTTCAAGATGAGTCCAATGAAATAGGCATGATCACATAAGAAGTCCAAAAATTATCCTGAAGGTGGCATTGATAAATTCAAAGCCTGGAGGTAGAGCAACATTTTTGAATTTTCAAGAGGCCGCCTTTCAGATTCATGTGTGCAAACCACAAAGCTCAGGAGAGCGGTGGCTGTACATCCTCCAACATAATGAAAATAAGAGGAGGTTGTGTCTTACCTCCCAATAAGCAGAGTCATCAAAGCAGTTCTGATCAGATACTTGTCCCAAGAAGGGCAGCTTTAGAATAGCACCTGCAGGAAAACCAGCATCAGAGGTTTAAAAAATTAAGAAAGTTAACAAATAAATGTCCCTCAGATGTGCCCTAGGCAGCCAGCTAAGTTTTCTGACTGATTTCCTAATCTACAGGAAAGTTCAACTACCCTGGAACATCAAGTCAATTATTCTGAGAGGTGATGCAGATTTCTTCATAAAAACAAAAATAAGAGAATAAGTAAGACCTTGTTTTTAATTGACCAGATTTTAGACCTAAATTTTCTATTTCAGCCTGACTTTTGTTTGTTTGTTTGGAAGTATTCACAAACACATGGAAATGCATGACACATCTTTGAGTGTGTCTTGATCTCAAACTAGTTTCTGTTCAGAATTTGAAGCACCGGAATCTAGAGAAGAATTCCTTTCAGAACAACACCTTATTATTCCTATAGATCTAAAACTCAGTGTCTTTGGAGCACATGTTCAGTAAGATATACAGAATCACAGAATCACAGAAAAATTTAAGTTGGAAAAAACCTTCAAGATCACCAGGTCCAATCCTAGACCAAACACCATCTTGTCAACCAGACCAGAGCCCTGAGTGCCACATCCAGTTGCTCCTTGGACACCTCCAGGGATGGGGACTCCATCACCTCCTGGGGAAGTGCTTTCCTATGCCTGACTATCCTTTCAGTAAAGTAATTCTTCCTGATGGACCTGAACTTAATTTGAAAATAAAAACACTGGAAAACTGCTTTTCCATATCTGAGTTTCTGGCATCGGGACCCATCATTTCAATTTTGTATTATTTACACAAAATTGTTGATGCATTTAAGTTCTCCATGGAGAAACCTCTAAATTCACAGGTGTTCTTAGTCACTATAAGCATTACACTGACCTGTGAGTGCTCCTCCCACCAATGCAATTCCAAGTGTACTTCCTAGGGCAGCAGCCTGCATGGCAGGAGTAAGCCGGTGACTATTCCTGGAAAGGGTAGAAAACCAAATCATTGCCTATCAAAAAACTGGTACACTTTGAGGCTGATGATCAATCTTACAACATTGTACTTGCTGCATGCTGGAAAAGGTGACTCATAGGAAAATATCTTAGAATCTTCATGGTTGGAAAAGATCTCCAAGATCATTGAGCCCAACAAATCTTGCCATTGCTGTGTAAAAGACTGAGCTCATGACGTTAATTTAGCTTTGTTTTAGGCTACAGATGAAAACACCTTCTTTGAGAAGATTATTAATCTCTCGTAAGCTGTTAGAGAATACTCTCTGTTGTCAAAAGACCAGCATTTCATCTTTTTGGAGTCTTGTGAGATAATGAAAAAAATCCCATTCTGTTTTTTTTTTTTTTTTTTTTTTTTTTTTTTTTTAATTAAATCTTACAAATACCAGAAGTGGAATTGTAGAGTCACAGTAAAGATTTTTCTATGTTTGAATGGTTCAGTGTGCTTTTTCTTTATGATATTTTAATTTATTTATTTTTATTTGAGCTTTTAATCTGTTGCCAGCTTGACATTTAAACGGTGTGTTAAAGGCAAGAGATCAAGTAGAACTCAAATTAAATGAGAATACAATGCCTGACATCAAATCAATGTTGCATTTCTGAAAAAAAATCATAATTAGATCTGAAGAAGGCAGCAAATTAGAATAGACCCTCAAAACTCAAGAAACTTCTTTCTCTCTTCTCTCTATAACTCACCTAATTTCAGTCTTTGTTGCAGTTACTATGATGCCAGCAATACCCCCCAGAATTCCAGGTAAACCATGTAAGTTATGAACTCCACAAGTGTCTTGAATTTTCAGCTTGGATGCCATCACAGGCTGAAATGAGAGGAAATAGGAAGTTTATAGTGAGTTTATCATCTTCATTGCTCTCTAGATGGATAGGCAAAAGAAAGAGCAGAAGTACAAGAATCAAATCATAATTAAAAGTCACCATTACTTGGAGTTTGCTGTGTCTATCCTCCCTTCGTAGCAAACCAAGGGAGCTCCAGGAAAGACAAAGAGAAATAAAAAATGGGAGCAGAGCTGGGTCCTCAATACTTACAGTGAGAAACTGGAATCCAAGAACAGAGACAATTCCAGCAATGACCCCAATGAACATGGCAGAAAAAGGGTGGATTTCCAGGTCAGCACAGGTACCCACTGCTACTCCTCCTGCCAGGGTGGCATTTTGAATGAGAACCTGCAGAGGGGACACAGAGCGAGGCAGAGGTCACACATGAGGAGCAGAGGCTCGTTTTAGGGCTGAGTGCCTCTGAAAGCTCTCTTGCACATGCTGGGCTCAGACAAATAACTGCAGCTGCTGGAAAGGAGTGGGTGAAAACATAGCTGGATTTTAGGGCAAAGGGATAGAAGCTGGTTTGGTTCTATCTGTTGTGCATCTGCACTGAGATTTCCAGAGAATGGATCATTTCCTTGAGAGATCTATTTTGGCTGTTGTAATAAGGAAACTCAAGTGGGAACGTCTTTGGAATAAGATCCAAAAGTCCGTCTGAACACTGGACTAATGTCTCTAAGGTCCAGCAGGTTCTGTGAACAAGAGAGAATCATCACAGAATCATTAAGGCTGGAAGAGACCTTTGAGATTAATAAACCCTACCATCAAACCAGTGCAACCACCATGTTTCCAGTCTACTACAATGCTTTCCAGTCCTTTCAGTGGGGAAATTTCTCCTAATATCCAGTCTAAACCTGCCCTGATACAACTTGAAGGCCATTTTCTCTCAACCTGTAACTTGGTATTTGGAGGAGACCAAGCCCCACCTGGTTCCACCTTTCTTACTCTGGGAGCTGTAGAGAGTGAGAAGATCCTCCCTGAGCCTCCTTTTCTCCAGACTGAGCCCCCCATCTTCCTCAGGCACTTGTCATCAGATTTTATATTTACAAGTATAATGGCTCCAATTCTGGCCATAGTATGGGGAAAGGCTCCAGATAGCCTGGACAGGTAGATGGACACTGGGAATCTGCCTACTCATCCTTATTAGAGAGGATTTAACTCAATTTTAAGGGTTATGATGTGATTCTTACCATACTGAATTTGCCTCTTTTATCCACCAAGCTGGAGAGGGCAAATGTTACGATGGTACAGGCAGCCAAGGAGTAGTAAGTGTTGATAATGGCTGTTGCCTGGGCTTCTGCACCATTTGCAATGGCAGAGTTAAAACTGGGCCAAAAAAGCCAAAGGAACAGTGTACCTGGATGAATAGAAGTCAAAACAAAGTGAACGCTTTTTAGTCACGAGGGCCAATACAAGAGAGCAAGCTACAAGAAGTGAGGACGATAGTTAATAAGAAACATGGAATAGCCAAAATTCTGGAAGAAATAATAGAATATGCAGAAGCTTTTGACAGCTGGGATTTTGACACGTGGTATCTTGTCAAATCTTACTGGAAGGCTTTAATGTCGTGCCCCACTCACTGTCAGAGCTCACCACCCCTGTGAAACCCCAGCCAGAACAGGAGGCACAGGCAACACAACTGGCATGCAAATCCTTTATCATCTATCAATGCAACTTAAAGTTTTAGCTGGTTAATTGGTCTATGAACAGTTCTCATGGACAGCAGATATATGGTTTCTGACGTTCATTACCATGACAGGCACAACTCAATCCTTTTAATTATGGACAACTGCTTTGGAAATACTGCTGAAAAGCACAAGACTTAACAGAAAGAAGTCACCACTAATACACAGTGACAACACATATTAAATTTGATCTTTCCATCCTTGGAAGCAAGGAAAAACTGTAAAAATATGCGTGCCACTGAAAATGTGGTGCATGCATGAGGCTAAAAGGAATTTGCCTCCAGAAGTGTACTTAGGTAAATGAATGTAGCATAATAATAGGTAATCAGAAAAAAATAGGGATGGAAGAGAGATGAACAACTGGTCAGCTCTCAGTATTACTTTACTTACCAATCATAGCAAACATGTCTGAGTGATAGGTGGATTCATCATTTTCATGTTTGTTTGTCAGACCAGGACGGTACAAGACAAAAGCTGCAGCCAAACCAAAATAAGCTCCAAAGGCATGGATAGTCATCGAAGCTCCAACATCTGTGGCCTGTAATAGGGACCCAAAATAAGGCCACAGATTTTATACATCATAAAGACAAGGGTCTGAGGAATGAGAAGTCTGGAGGACTTAATGGTTCAATTCTGTGGTAGAAACCAGTGCCTAGCATAAGAAAACTGGAAGTATTACAAAGTGAAAGCATTTGTTATAAAGAGAAAACCATGATTTCTAAGTAGTTGTACCTTGAATACTTTGGTAACTAGATGTTCATTGCATGCAAAGATGGTGATCTCCAGAAGAGTCAGGATCAGCATCTGAATGGGACTTGTTTTCCCCAGGAGTGCTCCAAATGAAATCAAAGCAGTTGCTGTACTGAAGTCTGCATTTATCATGCTGAAGTTAAGAAAAGGGAAAAAAACAAAAAAAAAACCAAAAAAAAACCCAAAAAAAACCAAATCCAAAACACATTAAAACAAGAAAATTACTTTAAAAGCTGTAATATTCAACTTGCCATTAAAATGATATAATTAAAATTATAGTGCTTTAACTCTTCAGATACAAAATTATCAAGCTCATCTTTGTGGATAAAAATAAATCAAACCTTTCCAGATGGATCTTGTAAGGATCTCACAAGCTAGTGAAGAGTAAGTGTAGATGGTTTCCTCCCACTTATACCATACATGTGCTTAGCTGGAATTATGATGAAAAGGCAGATGAGAAGCATGTTGGGATGTGCAGGGATGTCATGGAATCGCAGAATCATTTAGATTGCAATAGGTCCCTAAGACCATTGAGTCCAACCTTTTACCCAGCACTGCCAAGCCCACTTCTAAACCATGTCCCTCAGCGCTACATCTGCAGGCTTTTTAAAACACTTCCAGGCATGGTGACTCCACACCTTCCCAGGCCAGCCTGGTGCAATGCCTGACCACCTTTTCCATGAAGAGATTTTTCTTAATATCCAACTAAACCTCCCTTGGTGTGATTTCCTCTTGTCTCTTCAGGCTGTTTCATCCTGTGCAGTCACTTGTTCCCTGGGAGGAGAGCCCAACCCCACCTGGCTGTCCCCTCCTGTCAGGGAGTTGTGCAGAAGCAGAAGGTTCAACCTGAGCCCTCCCAGGCTGAGCCCCTTTCCCAGCTCCCTCAGCTGCTCCTCATCAGACTTGTGCTCCAGACCCTTCCCCAGCTCCTTTGTCCTTCTCTGGATGCATTCCAGCCCCTCAGTTTTGAGCACTGACTGCCACCTAGGCTTCAAAGATGACAGTGAGGTCTTTGCTCAGGTGGTTTATATAATCCTGGAAGCCTTGCACACCTGTCTGTCTCTGTGCATCATCTTTGCATGACCTGTCAGACAGGGGATGGGCAAAGGTAAATAAAATCAGAATTTGATCATAAACTTAGAGCAGAGAGAGGCACTAACCTGTGGGTCCCTCTAAAACTGCCTGCCTGTAATCATTAGGGAGCTACTTGTATCATTCCTGCTTTGCCCTCAGTAATGCTTGAATGCTGTTCATTTCAAAATTGTTTACAGGTTGTCTCAGAAAACAGAACTGCAGATGTGGAAAACACTCTGAGACCTTGGTAGAGGCAGGACAGGTGAATAGGAGGGGCATTAAATGTGCTTAGAGACATTGCCCATTGCCTTTTATTCTGTGATCGGTGTTCAGACCCTGCTGGAGTACGATGCTCATGATAATCACTCCTTGAGAAGAAAGAGGAAACCTCCTGAGTGCATAGACATGCTGCTCCAGCCTTTCTTCTGCGACCCTAATGCCATGGAAAGACAGATCCTCTCATGCCTGCTGGTTGCAGGATGTGCTGTGCTACTGCTGGAAATCTTCCAGCTTCCACAGCTTAGAGATTCAGAGCAATCTCTCTACAGGACCCACACCTCCCATACATAACGTAGCACCTCAAATTTTCTCACAGACTTTGGTTACCTTGGCCCAGTGCACCAGGAGCGGCTCTCTCAGAGGTGAAGGGCAGAAGGATATGGAGAGGTGGACAGTAAAGCTTAATGAAATTTAGGTAAGGTCTGACCCCAAAGATGTTGTGGTTTTTGGCTTCTCCTGATATCTTGAGGGATAGAAATACCTACTTTTTGTAAATTCACATATACCTTTCAATGTTAACAGGAATTTTCCCTTCTTTCATGTGCCAAAATCCTTGCATCAGAATTCCCCACTGGAGACCGAAGGCAGCAATGAGCATGTTGAAACCAACACTGCTGAATCCATACTTCTTCAGAAAGGTCATCAGGAAACCAAATCCAACAAATATCATCACATGGACATCCTGAAAGTCTGAAGGGAAAACATGTCTGTGTAGAGACTGTGAAGAGTGACCGTGAAGGGTGAAAAGCAAGGGACAAGGCAGTTTGAGTAGAGAAGAGTTCCAAACTCCAGTCATGCTTGTGATCCACTCTTCCCATGTCATGACCAGTCTACCAGCTGCAAACTGGATGTCTGGAAAATGCCACACCTAATTATTGATTATATTGATTCCTGTATCATTATGAAAAGCCACTGGATCTCTGTACTTGCAAATTTGCTTATGTCCGCCACTGTCCTCTCTTTGTGAAGCTCCCTGGAACATCATCACAGCTTCATGTCCTTACAGAAAAGTTATGTTCCCCTTCCAATAAAGGTGGTCAGAGCCAGTGTGTTCTGACCAACTCCAGAATTGTACAGGGGCTTGTTTGGGTGAGTTCTAGGTGTCCCAGTGCAAAGGAATGCTTGGGATCCCTAAAAATTACTGTCCATGACATTGATCTTTTTGCATGGATAAAAGAAAAATTAATTTTAATGCAAAGTTTAAATTAAAAAAATGAATATAGTTAATCAGCATACAATTAGTCTTCATTCAAATATTTGGTTGTTTTTTAAATATGAATTTTGTTAAAATATAGTTAGTTTTTTTCTATTTTTTAAAGTTATTACTTTAATTTTCTTTTTTATGCTTTTAATACAAACCGAATCTATCACCACAACATGAATACTTTGTATTTTAAATTTTGTGTTTTCTTTTAAATCTTTATGTGATTTAATTGACTTTAACCGGACAGGTTTGAGTCCTGTATTTGCAACTTTTTGTCCGATTTTACTGTTAATAAGAACCTCCAGTAAAGAGAGACCACTTTTAAAGATTTTTATTTCATTTCTCTTACGTGCCAATAAGTGTGAAAAACTTGAGCTGGTTAGTATGACATTTGGCTGGAAGTTGCGATTCCCATTACTCGAAGCATTCCTCGGTTTTGCATTACCAGGCTTAGCCAAAAGAGGGCCCAGAAGTATAAGAAGTTACTGGGAATTCCTAATAAACTCTTTTATATTTGCAGTGCCATATTCCAGCCCTGCCCTAGCACAGAAATATGCAGTAAGAGCCTTTCCTTGGCATTTAAGAAACAGAATCGTTGGCTGGCTTGGGATTAGATGATAAACTTTAAAATCCCTTCCAACCCAGGCCATTCTCTGTTTCTGTAGAAATGCAGGTGGTTCACAACACCTCCAACCCTTTTGCTTCCTCTTCAGCCTGGACATTTTAAAGCTGCCTGGACTTATTCACAGAAATGGTTAAAGTCCTGGTTAAAACTAGCTGAATTCATGGGTGTTGAGGACAAATTCCTTCCAGTTTAGCCTGTACCTTGAACTTTAACTATCTCTCATGCATGGTTTTGAAGAAGAGTAGGTCTGGAGTGACTTTAAATGATGAAGAAAACAGCATGATTTGAACTGAACTGTTTCAGTAACTGACTGTGTTTGACAAGCATAGCACTGCTGTGAGAGGAAAGTAAAGATTTGGAACACTCCAGTAGATCCTGAACAAAGCCACTGCACAGAATTCTGCAAGGCTGGCCAGGACCAGCGTATAAACTCCACGGCAACGTGGTCAGTCTCAACACAAAGATGCCTGTGACATACTCTAAAACTGATATTGCTTGCCCTAAAGCTGTAAACCACAGAACCCTGAACAAGAGGGATGCATAAGTTTTCCTAAGCCATGAGTCATGGATGATCACAGGACAATGCATACAGGATGCCAATACAAAATAAATCCTCTTGTAGTGCTCTAAGATGCCAATACAAAATAAATCCTCTTGTAGTGCTCTAAGAACCATCACACCCCCCTCTTCTCCCACACCAGTGGCACAACACACCTGAAATTGTCCATCCAATTTGCCATGCCTGTACTTGTGTCCACCAGAAATAGATATAATGCAAAGCTTTGCTTGGGAATGATCTCAGCTTAGCCTTCCTTACCCCGAGTGCAAGGCTGTGCTGATCCTCCCACTATTATTTTAATTTTTCTTCTGTCCCAAACCACTTAAACAGCTTGAATTCATGTTTCTGAGATGTCTAAGGCATACAAAATCAGATCTTGCACTCCAGTCCTGAGAATATAAATTACCTCCTGGATGAAAGAACCAAATCTATGATGTACAGATGGGTTAACATCCTAAGGCATAGCATGGGAAGTAGTTTGAACCCATTATTTGGGTCACCATCAGTTTAGGACTCAAGGAAAGTCCTGGCTCAAGATATTTCCTAATACACCTATACAACCATAACAAAAATTTTCAGCCAAGTCCTCAGGCGAACTGCACTTTTGTTTGCACTTTGTACGGGTAAATTTGAGAGTAAGGCGTCCTAAAAGTGAAAATATAGGTATTGTGAAAATCTGCTTTTATTTCCATTTTTTATTGGGCATGACCTCTGTGAGGTCAGCATCTAAAAATTCACATGACATCGGCAGTGTTGCTTGGTTTAGTCTCTACTGGTAATCTGAACAGCCCTGGCCAAAGAAACATACGTTCTCTCTCCTAAAACAGTGTTCCCCAGCTTTAAGAATAGTCTCTTATCCATGCTGTGCCTAAAGCCATGCCTGGCAGGAGGTCAAAGGGCCAGTTTCATGAGCCTAACCCATTCAGAAGGCTGCTCACAGGTCACTAGAGTGGGCAGCCAAGGGACAAGTGTGCAGAAATAACACAGTCATACCACTGCCTGGGCGGCATGGGAGACAGCAGGAATTCCTCCTGCCCTTTTAAGACACTGATCTAGTGAAGAAATACGGCATAATGTGACCTCTCCTAACTGGGTAGGTTACATTTCAAGATCTATATTATAGTTGTTAGTTCAATTGCCTGTGCTGTTGGATCATTCATGTGGGTTTTGGCATAACTTTGCTTAGGCCAACAGTCACCTCCTGGGTCACAGTGGACCAAGGAGTAATTCCCAGTACACTGTCTAGATAAGGCCACTGAATTTAGGAACTTGGATAGTTCAATACACTTGGATAGTTCAATACAGTTGGGATTAGTTTAACTATGGCACCAGCTAAAGATAGCTGTATTTGTTCAGCCTGGAGAAGAGAAGGGCTCTGGAGAGAGCTTAAAGCACCCTCCAGTACTTAAAGGAGGATTATAAAAAGGAGGAGAGTGAGGAGTGACTTTTAAATGGGCAGATAATGGTTAGACAAGAGAGAACAGTTTTAAATTAAAGAGGAAGGGTGAGGAGGTGGTGAGGCCCTGGCACAGGTTGCCCAGAGAAGCTGTGGCTGCCCCCATCCCTGGAGTCTCCAAGGCCAGGTTGGATGGGACTGGGATAATGGAAGGTGTCCCTGCCCATGGAAAAAGGGTGGATGGAATGGAAGAGCTTTAATGTCCCTTCCAACCCAAGCTTTCTTTGGCTCTCTGAGCATCATTGTACATGGCCAAACTGTGTCACAGAGAGTGGGCTCTGGCACAGACTGTTACCATATCTCAGGGATCCTGCCACATCTCAGTGGAGCTAACTTAAATGTAATTAGCCTGATTTCCATCAGCTCACTTGCATCTGAAGCTGAACAGTGCCCTCATTCACTGTTCTCTGACCCAGACAATGCTCTGTGAGAATACACAACACAAGATTACTCCAACCTGAGATCACATGCCCCTGCCACAGCCATGGAAAGGACGGTTAGAATGAGAGAAGAAGAGCAATACATTCAAAATTACACAGGCACTACCTGCAGGCAGGGAGTTCTGTACTCTATGGTCCTCATCAGCTCATTGCAATCAGGGCTACAAGTCATTGAGGCTTCAGAGCAGAAAAACTGAACAACAAACCTTCAACACTGCCAGGAAAACACAGTTTGCAGCTCTGCAAATTTTGTTTTCCATTTATTCATAATCGTGTTATCTTTGCATGAGGAGGAGGGGGTGAGAGAAGTGAGTAACTACTTCTCAGGCCAAGAGATTTTCTGATCTTCACCAAGTATTTGCAGAGCAACAAACCAACAGAAACATTTTCAGGCTAAACCATGATTACCTAATGGAGCCACTGCTTTGGAAGACAGCAGGGGGTTATCCACCTTGTCACCAAAACTATGGCTCTTTTTGGAGTCCAGCTTTGACTCTGTCCAGCTTTAACATTTTATAAAACTGATGCATATGCAGCTCAATTTCCATGTTCTCATAAGACACTATTGCAAACCTGGATGGTACTAATGAAATGTTCTATTCATTTTGATTATTTAATACAGTAATCAGGACAGAAGGCCTGGCAAGAAACACCCCCATCTCTCTCTGGAAAATGCTGTAATCTTTCAAAGTAATACACAGTTCTCTAAATCTTAACCTGCTGTGCAAACACTAGAACTATTTCCCAGGCTCTTCTCTCCCAAAACAGTAAACTTCTTAGCAGAAGTATAAAATAAATACTTGCTTTAACAGTAGGTCTCATAAGTTATTCAGAAATATTGCTTAGGATCAGTTTAAAGAAATTTCAGTTTCTATAAATCTTAGTCAGAAATACTTACGTGGATATAACCCTTCAGAAGAAGAATTTTTGTCATAATCCACAAATATCCCATACAAAACAATGACAATCACTTCCAGAAGAAGCGCCAGGATCGAGAACTTGAACCTCATGTTGGTGTCAAAGTCTGGAGGCATTGCTGGAGAGCAGGTGGCTGTGAGAGCTTGATAATGGGTGTTTGCCTTCAGAGGAGCGGACTAATTCTGTGGATATGGGTGATATAGCCAAAAAAAAAAAAAGAAAAAAACAAACCACAGAGACGTGAACGCCACTGTCACACCCACTATGGGAGGGAAAAAGTGTGGGTCAATATAGTGATTTCCATTTCCCAGGGTACTTCTGTGTGTGAAATGCTGG